>NC_041020.1:25606650-25656527 GCF_004193775.1 Glycine soja
TACCAAAATAGCCACACAGTACCATGGAGATATACACCTCTGAGGGAGAAGGAAGAAGAAGCCACCGACGTCAGCTCGTTGTCGCTAAAGTAACAAATATCACGGGACTGAGTGGGTGTGACCCGTAGTGGTCATGTGTTCGCGCCTCCGGACCTACCAGTCCAACCCGCGGACGTCAAGGGAAAAGGAAAAGTGGGGGAGGAAACAAGATGGCGAAGCACCCCACGCTTCGAATAAATATATTCCGGCAAAGGCTTCCAGAGAAAAAGGATGGTAAAAAGGAGGTGTCGCTAGAGGAAGCCAGCGAGTTCCTCCGTATAATTCAGCAGAGCGAATTCAAGGTTATCGAACAGCTCAACAAAACCCCGGCCAGGGTCTCGCTGTTGGAGTTACTCATGAGCTCCGAGCCTCATCGGGCTCTGCTAGTGAAGGTTTTGAACGAGGCCACGTGGCCCAAGATATCTCGGTAGAAGGTTTCGGAGGGCTGGTCAATAATATCACTGCCAACAACTATCTCGCCTTCGCCGAAGAAGAAATCCCCGCCGAGGGGAGAGGGCATAATAAAACTTTGCACGTATCAGTCAAGTGTATGGACCATATCGTAGCCAAAGTGCTCATCGATAATGGTTCGAGTTTAAACGTGATGCCTAAAAGCACTTTGGAGAAATTACCATTCAATGTCTCCCACTTAAAGCGAGTTCAATGGTGGTTCGTGCCTTCGACGACACCCGCCGAGAGGTTAGGGGAGAGATCGATCTCCCAGTACAGATAGGCCCTCACACCTGTCAAGTTACCTTCCAAATAATGGATATTAACCCCCCCTACAGCTGTCTGTTGGGGCGCCCGTGGATCCACTCAGTAGGAGTTGTTCCCTCAACACTCCACCAAAAGTTGAAATTCGTAGTGGAAGGGCATCTGGTCATCGTATCAGGCGAGGAAGACACTTGGTGAGCTCCCATCCTCTATGCCTTATGTGGAAGCCGCAGAGGAGTCATTAGAAACCGCTTTCCAGTCTTTTGAGGTGGTAAGCATTTCCTCCGTGGACTCCTTCTCTGGGCAAGCTTGCCTGTCTGATGCCAGCAGTAATGATGGCCTGAGTTATGTTGGGGAACGGTTACGAACCCGGAATGGGTTTGGGCAAAGACAACGGCGGCATAACTAGCCTGATAAATGCCAAAGGAAATCGTGGGAAGTATGGTTTAGGCTATAAACCCACTCAGGCAGATATAAAGAGAAGCATCGCGAGAAGGAAGAGCGGTGGTCAAAGCTCGCGGTTGAGACAAGAAAGTGAAGGAAGTCCGCCCTGCCACATAAGTAGAAGCTTTATAAGCGCGGGTCTGGGAGACGAAGGTCAAGTGGTCGCAATATATGAAGATGATGTTCCGAGTACATTGGATTTGGTACGACCATGCCCTCCTGATTTCCAGCTGGGAAATTGGTGAGTGGAGGAACGCCCCGACATTTACGCAACGAGCATAATGTAAACCTTTACGGTTTTAAAAGCTCTATAGTTGGGCCTAGGCTTTAGAGTTTTTCCTTTTGTTAAGACTTTGTGTCTTTTGTTTTTGAATTTATAATACAAGGATCTTTCTTCATCTGTTCCTACGTCTCTACCCATTCTCATTCATTTGCATGTTTACTTCTTTATTTCTGAAACGGCAGATCCGATGACGAGTCCCCCGAAGGTACTAATACCTGGGACCCGCTTATCAACTTCGAGCAAGAAACGAATCAAATGGAAGATGAAGGGAACGAGGATGTGGGACTTCCCCCAGAATTAGAAAGGATGGTCGCCCATGAGGACCAAGAAATGGGGCCTCATCAAGAAGAAACAGAACTAGTAGACTTGGCAATTGGCAGTGGAAAAAGGGAAGTAAAGATAGGCACAGGTATTACCGCACCTATCCGTGAAGAATTAATAAACCTGCTAAGGGACTACCAAGACATCTTTGCTTGGTCATACCAAGATATGCCCGGTTTGAGTTCTGACATTGTACAGCACCGATTACCTCTAAATCCCGAGTGTTCCCCGGTAAAGCAGAAACTGAGAAGGATGAAGCCCAAAACATCCTTGAAGATAAAAGAAGAAGTGAAGAAGCAATTTGACGCTGGTTTTCTGGCCGTCGCTCGGTATCCAGAATGGGTTGCCAACATTGTACCGGTCCCTAAGAAAGATGGGAAAGTACGAATGTGTGTGGATTATCGGGACCTGAATCGGGCCAGTCCCAAGGACAATTTTCCTTTGCCACAACACGATATCCTCGTGGATAACACGGCCAATTTCGCTTTATTTTCCTTCATGGACGGTTTCTCCGGTTACAATCAGATAAAGATGGCGCCAGAGGATATGGAAAAGACTACCTTCGTCACCCTGTGGGGGACGTTCTGTTACAAGGTGATGTCCTTTGGACTCAAGAATGCCGGGGCAACTTATCAACGGGCCATGGTAGCTTTGTTCCATGATATGATGCATCAAGAGATCGAGGTCTACGTGGACGACATAATTGCTAAATCTAAATCCGAGGAAGAACACCTTGTCAACCTGCGGAAGCTGTTCGAAAGGCTTAAGAAATATCAATTAAGGTTGAACCCCGCCAAGTGTACCTTTGGGGTCAAATCTTGGAAATTGCTTGGTTTCATCGTGAGCCAGAAAGGAATAGAGGTAGACCCCGAAAAGGTGAAGGCTATCCTTGAGATGCCAGAACCCCGTACTGAGAGGCAAGTCCGGGGCTTCCTGGGACGCTTGAATTATATTGCCAGATTCATATCGCAGCTCACCGCCATTTGTGAGCCGTTGTTCAAACTCTTACGCAAAAACCAAACCGATCGCTGGAATGAGGATTGCCAAGAAGCTTTTGGAAGGATCAAGAAGTGTCTTATGAATCCCCGTGTGCTTATGCCACCAGTACCTGGAAGGCCTCTCATCTTGTACTGACAATCCTAGACGAGTCAATGGGGTGTATGCTGGGGCAACATGACGAATCCGGAAAGAAAGAGCGTGCTGTTTACTACCTAAGTAAGAAGTTCACGACCTGTGAAATGAACTACTCCTTGCTCAAAAGAACGTGTTGTGCTTTAGTATGGGCATCCCATCGCCTAAGGCAGTACATGCTAAGCCATACTACCTGGTTGATATGCAAGATGGACCCGGTTAAGTACATCTTTGAAAAGCCAGCTCTCACGGGACGAATCGCCCGGTGGCAAGTCCTGCTATCCGAGTTTGACATAGTCTACGTCACCCAAAAGGCGATAAAAGGAAGCGCCTTAGCAGATTATTTGGCTCAACAACCTCTTAACGACTATCAGCCCATGCATCCTGAATTCCCGGATGAGGACATCATGGCCTTGTTTGAGGAAAAATTGGACGAAGATCGGGACAAATAGACCGTATGGTTTGACGGAGCGTCAAACATTCTAGGCCATGGCGTTGGGGCAGTATTGGTCTCTCCAGACAATCAATGTGTACCTTTCACAGCCAGGCTAGGATTCGACTGCACCAACAACATGGCCGAATATGAAGCATGTGCCCTAGCCGTCCAGGCAGCAATTGACTCCAATGTCAAACTACTCAAGGTGTACGGCGACTCAGCGTTGGTAATCCATCAGCTGAGAGGGGAATGGGAAACTAGAGATCCCAAGCTGATACCTTACAAAGCCTATATCAAAGAATTGACTAAGACCTTTGATGAGATCTCCTTCCATCATGTTCCCCGCGAGGAAAATCATATGGCGGATGCGCTTGCTACTTTGGCATCTATGTTCCAGCTCACGCCGCATGGGGATCTGCCCTACATTGAATTTTGGTGTCGTGGCAAACCCGCGCATTGTTGCCAAGTAGAAGAGGAACGGGACGGAAAGCCTTGGTATTTCGACATCAAGCGATATGTCGTAAGCAAAGAATACCCGCCAGAGATTGCCGACAATCATAAGAGGACATTGAGAAGGTTGGCCGCCGGTTTCTTCATGAGTGGGAGTATACTGTATAAGAGAAATCACGACATGACACTCCTGCGATGTGTGGATGCCAGGGAGGCAAATCACATGATCGAGGAAGTCCATGAGGGTTCGTTTGGAACGCACGCCAACGGGCATGCTATGGCCAGGAAGATCCTAAGAGCAGGTTATTACTGGCTTACCATTGAAAGTGATTGTTGTGTCCATGTGAGGAAATGCCACAAATGTCAAGCGTTCGCAGATAATGTCAATGCTCCACCACATCCTCTGAATGTCATGTCCGCCCCTTGGCCTTTCTCCATGTGGGGAATAGATGTCATCGGGGCCATTGAGCCCAAGGCCTCGAATGGTCATTGCTTCATCCTCGTAGCGATAGATTATTTTACCAAGTGGGTCGAGGCGGCCTCCTATACCAATGTCACGAGGGGTGTGGTGGTCAGGTTCATTAAGAAAGAGATCATCTGCCGATATGGTTTGCCAAGGAAGATTATCACGGACAACGGCACCAACCTGAATAACAAGATGATGGGGGAAATGTGCGAGGAGTTTAAAATCCAGCATCACAATTCCACACCCTACCGGCCAAAGATGAATGGAGCCGTGGAAGCAGCCAATAAGAATATCAAAAAGATTATCCAAAAGATGACCGTGTCATACAGAGATTGGCACGAAATCCTCCCATTCGCGTTACACGGTTACCGAACTTCAGTGCGAACGTCAACTGGGGCTACGCCGTTCTCATTGGTATATGGGATGGAGGCTGTGTTACCGTTTGAGGTAGAAGTCCCGTCATTAAGGATCTTGGCAGAATCTGGATTAAAGGAATCAGAGTGGGCCCAAACGCGCTATGACCAGCTCAACCTCATTGAGGGTAAGCGCTTAACAGCCATGAGTCATGGGCGCTTGTATCAGCAAAGAATGAAGAGTGCATTCGACAAGAAGGTACGCTTGCGCAAGTTCCATGAGGGAGACCTTGTGCTAAAGAAAATGTCCCATGCCGTCAAGGACAATCGAGGAAAATGGGCCCCAAACTACGAAGGGCCTTTTGTTGTGAAGAGGGCTTTTTCCGGAGGAGCCCTGGTGCTTACCAACATGGATGGCGAAGAGCTACCTTCGCCTGTGAATTCTGATGTCGTCAAGCGATATTATGCTTAGAATCTGGGGCAATTAAGGATGTCGCTGCATGTTCTTTATCTTTACGTTTTTTCTGGATTTCCCCTAGGGATTCCCCGTCTACTGTATCTCTCGTTACAATCTTTCAAAGAAATGAACGTGGATTCGAAGCTTTAGTCCTCACGTTGGTTTCAAACCTTGCGTTAATTTGTGATCACCTGAGCCCTTCTGCTCAGTTCATGGGATGCCCCAAGCGCTTAATTAAAATTGAACCTAAACCAACTTTCACTAAAAATTGCTGCATTTGAAAACATTCATGCATACACATACTCATGCATATTGTTGTGGTAAAACAGGGGCAGGATCATCTTGAGCTACCTTCTGGGGTGGGGACAAAACATGAGCAGCAGAAACCAACCAAGGTAAGACAACGACGCGGTCAGGATTAGCCATATCTGGTTGTTTATTACTTGCAGGTACTAAGGAACGGATGCAACTGGGGATGGGGTCACAGCCGACTGATCGTCGCCCCCTTCTCTGCGCTAAACAAGCAGAGAACGTCGCTGCAAGGTAGCCCCGTATCCTTTGTATTCGCAGTTTTCTTTTACTATTTGTTTGTTTTAAAAATAAGTAATCAACGCCTAATTCTAACTTAAGTAAGTTCAAGTTAGGCAAAACGCTAACCCATAAGGAAGGAGGGGACATGGTTAATGTTCCTCTCCAAAAAAAAAAAAAGAAAAAAAAGTGCAGGTTAGCTCGCCTGGGCGACCTGAGCTCGCCTGGGCGAGCTGAGCTCGCCTGGGAGAGCTGAGCTCGCCTGGGCGAGCAACCCCTGCACCAAAATATAAAAGTGACGAAAGGGGGGACGTTTTTGCATTCAAAAACTTCTTTTCCCCCCTTTCAAAAGCCATACCCACGGAATTTACGAGTTTGCACCCCTAGGATCTCTACTTTTTGCATTCTTCGATTCCGTTTTGCGTTTTTATTCATCACCAACAAGTAAGTGTTCCATCCTTAAGCTTTCTAGCTTTTCATTGGTGTATTTTGATCTCCTTTTGGTGCTCTAAATTGTGGGAATGTGCTCAAATATGGGGGGCAATTTTGGTTTGTTTTCTTCCTTGATTGGGTTGAATTGGGGGTTTGTATGAGATGGCCCTAGGCCTATAATGCATTTTGAAGCAATGGGACATGCCACATTGTCCCCGTTCTCTTGCTATTAATGCCTAAACGCGCGCCCACCAAGTGTTCGGTGAAATGCCTCAATGGCATTAGCGCGTGGTTTTCGTAGGGAAACAACCCGTGGGGCATTTTGGTTTGCACATATTTTCTATTTTTTGGGACATGCATTCATTCCCGAAAAGGCTAGAGTAATTGCCCCACATATATCCTAGGCCTAGGAACCAAAGTTTTATGCAAAAGAACACAAGAGTGGGTGCATATTGGGTAAAGTTACCCTTTTTTGGCCGGCAATCAGCTATGAGCCACGTTACAATAATTTCCCTATGCCTAGATGTTTAGGAATTTTGCTCATCATAAATGTGTAGGTTTAGAATAGGTAGCAAAATACCTTTGGCAAGTTACACTTTGGGTGTGGTAGCAAAATACTTGGATGTATGTACATGTAATTTTTGGTAGTCAAAATGTCTCACAAAAAATATATATATGTTGCATGTTATGTAAAGAAAATACATTACAAAAAATACCTTTTAATTTGAATACAATTTTAATCAGCAAAAGGAAATATACTTGAATTTGCGTGCGGCTTTAGGTAGCAAAAACACTTGAATAAAGCATGAAATGTAGCACCTTATTGTGTAGGTAGCCAAGATTCATCACAAAGTTTGTATATGCATAGGTATTAGAAATGCCAGAAGGTGCATGTGTGCAATTTTTGGTAGCCAAGATGCTTTGAGTATGCATATATGTAAATTTAGCCAAGGAAGTACATATAAATAGTCTAGGTAACGAAGGTGCCTTGATTGTGCATGGGGGCGTTTTTCTTGGTTAGAAGAATATCTTGTGCGAGTGAATGTTCGTAAGGAAGTATGTGCATGAGTTTGCTCTAAATTTACATTGATGTTTTTGTTTATTGGAGGAGGTTGTATGCCATTTTTGTTTTAAGAGTAGCATTTCTTGGTAAAACTAACTTTCCAAATGTTTGCCTTCGCAGAAAATGGCCCCAAGGAAGCTTGCCTCAAAGAGGTCCAGGAAGGACAAGGCGGCCGAAGGAACTAGTTCCGCTCCTGAGTATGACAGTCACCGCTTTAGGAGCGCCGTACACCAGCAGCGCTTCGAGGCCATCAAGGGATGGTCATTTCTCCGGGAGCGACGCGTCCAGCTCAGGGACGACGAGTATACGGATTTCCAAGAGGAGATAGGTCACCGGTGGTGGGCCTCACTAGTTACCCCCATGGCCAAGTTCGATCCAGAAATAGTCCTTGAATTTTATGCCAATGCTTGGCCAACAGAGGAGGGCGTGCGTGACATGAGGTCCTGGGTAAGCGGTCAGTGGATCCCATTTGATGCAGATGCTATCGGCCAGCTCCTGGGATATTCGTTGGTGCTGGAAGAGGGCCAGGAGTGCGAGTATGGCTAGAGGAGGAACCGGTCTGATGGGTTCGATGAGGAGGTCATCGCCCAGCTGCTGTGTATACCGGGGCAGGATTTTGCCCGGACTGCTGCCGGAAGGCGGGTGCGGATCATGCGCACCAACATGACCACCCTGACTCAGATATGGATGACTTTGCTGCTCAGCAACATCCTGCCCACCGACCATAATTCCGACCTCCCCCTGCCGAAGTGTCAGCTGGTGTACGCCATCCTGACGCGGATGAGCGTCCATGTGGCTCAGTTGATCGCTGATGCCATCTATATTTTTGCAGGTATGGCGCCTACTAGGCACCCTTTGGACCTAGATAAGTCCAACAGAGCCCTGGGATTTCCCACGCTGATCACAGGACTCTGCCAGTCGTTCGGAGTCCCCGTGGCACCTGCCAAGGTGATTCGGCCGCCCATCACCCGGGCTTTTATTGAGAAGTACTGCACCCAGAGACAGGCTCAGGGGGATGCTCCACAGGCCGCGGGCGCGCCACCACCACCTCATCAGGCTGGCCCGGCTGGGTCATTTGACATGGAGCAGTATTTACGGCATTTGGTTCGCCAGCAGGCAGCCAACCACCGGGCACATGTGCAGACCCATGATTGTCTATACCAGATGAGCCTCAGCATGCAGAGCCAGGGCTTCGCTTCTTTTTCATGCCCTACTCCAGACCAGTTCAGGGCAGAGGTCGCATGGCCCGGGGATTGGCCCGAGGCCCAAGCAGGAGAGGCGCCCCCGGAAGTTCCCGGCGATGGAGAGGAGGCCCATGAGGACGAGGAGATGGCCGATTTGCTTGACTTCTTGGGAGGGAGTGGAGCTACATGACTGGGAGATCCCCAGATTCATGTTTTCTTTCATATTTCTTTTATCATTTTTATGTTATGTTTTGACTTGAGAGACTAATGTTTGTTTTTGTTGTTTTGGTTGTCATTTGTACAGCGCATACATTTTTGTTTGGATTGTTGCGTTAGTGTTTATATATCATTACTATCAATGACGTTTGAAATTCTAGAACCGTGTAGAGTTCTTCATTTAGGAACATCGTCCAAAACAAAAATAAATAAAACAAACAAAAATCATGATAAAAATAAAAATAAGAAAATAAAAAAGGGAGGGCAAGTAAGAAAAAAGAGAGGAAAAAGAGAAGAAAAATAAGTTGTCTAGCTGAAAAACAACCATGCTTTTGAAAAGGGATGACTTCCAACTTTTCTTTGAAAAAATTCACTGATCATAACTAGTTTTTGAAAAAATGTGTATACACCTGAAGGGTGAATGCTGTGAAAATTTTCCCGGACGCCCGAAATGGACTAGGATGAATGCACAAATGGATAAAAGAACATATTTTGGAAACATTGGGTTGATTTAAAATAGAGGAAATGAATCATGAGCCCTAGCATCACATGACCATAAAACTTTGACACTTGAGTGTCAGCATAGGTGCATGCATGACCAGTTTTGCATAAAATTTCCAAATCATCATTTTTGCATTTGTGTCATGGAAATAATGTGGGGCATCCCTTTTATCCTTGAACCAAACCAAACCCTGACATGTATCATGTCTAGCCATTCTACAAGTCTTGAGCCGAAATCCTGACTGACATAAACCTTGACCCAGGGTTAGAATGTCAATCCTTACCCTCGGAAGCAAAAAAAGGAAAGAAGGAAAATTTCCAATCAAAGAGAAAGCAAAAAGAAAAGAAAGGAAAATTCCCAATCAAAGAGTGGGAGAAAGCGAAAAGAAAAGAAAGGAAATTCCCAATCAAAGAATGGGAGAAAGTAAAAAAAAAAAAAAGAGAGAGAAGAAAAAGGAAGGAAAGAAAGTTCCTGATCAATACAGAATTGTCACCAAATGAACGAAAAGAAGGAAAGGAAACCACGACCTAAAATGGTCTTCTCCCTTTTATTGACAACCAAAACCTTGTGCGCTAGCGACTTTTCGCCCCGCACTAAACCAAAACAGAAAAGGAAAAAAGCCAAAAAAACACACAAAAGCTGAAAAACCCACCAAAAGAACCCATTCCCAAGGGAAGCCCTATTGATCCATGATCACGCATGTAATTTTTGATTTGATAGGAAATAATTTGCAAAGTCAAGTCATGACATATCTATGGTTTGGAATTAGGATGAAACACTTACCTGTGCGAGATTGATACACTTTGAGTGATTTTCTTCTATTTTCGTCGAACCCGGTGTTTCCTCTAAATGGTCATTTAGAAACGAAATGCTAAACATCCAAAATCTCATTTGTGGTTATGAGAAAATTTCATCAGCAGATTCTCCTTCCCCGGTAGACACATTGTTTTTTTGTCCGAAAAGCATATGTTGATCTGATTAGTTGGAAGTTTTATCTCTTCACTAAAGCACGTTCGCATTTTAGCGAAGAAAAACATCGAGGTTATTTCTAGTCTCACAAGTTATCCAGAACAACGTAGGTCTGAGTTCCTCATTGGAGGATACGTAGGAGCAAGAGCCTCGCTTTTGTCGACCACACCACCTTTTGTTGCCATGACCCAAGAGCTGGTAACCCGCGGAGACACCTTACAGTTATCCGCACCTCGTCATTCAGTGACCCCAAGTGTGATTGATGAGCAGAGGCCAATGTGGTCATCTGCGCCCTTTCCGGAGATGTCAGCATCTTCCGGTGGAGACTTTTTCAAGTCTCACAAGTTATCTAGAACTACGTAGGTCTGAGTTCCTCATTGGAGGATACGTAGGAGCAAGAGCCTTGCTTTTGTCGGCTGCCCCACAAGATCTGTCATACTGACCCTGAGATCATATGACATGCGGAGACAAAATTTGGTCATTCCGCACCCCTTTTTCATTCAGACACAGTCGTGTCTGATGGCACGCAGAGACAAATTATGGTCATTCTGCACCCTTTTGTCATCCAGAGGCGGCGGGCCCGATGACATGCGGAGACAAAATTTGGTCATTCCGCACCCCTTTGCCATTCAGACATAGTCGTGTCCGATGGCACGCAGAGACAAATTATGGTCATTTTGCACCCTTTTGTCATCCAGAGGCGGCGGGCCCGATGACATGCGGAGACAAAATTTGGTCATTCTGCACCCCTTTGACATTCAGACACAGTCGTGTCCGATGGCACGCAGAGACAAATTATGGTCATTCTACACCCTTTTGTCATCCAGAGGCGGCGGGCCCGATGACATGCGGAGACAAAATTTGGTCATTCCGCACCCCTTTGCCATTCAGACACAGTCGTGTTCGATGGCACGCAGAGACAAATTATGGTCATTCTGCACCCTTTTGTCATCCAGAGGCGGCGGGCCCGATGACGTGCGGAGACAAAATTTGGTCATTCCGCACCCCTTTGTCATTCAGACACAGTTGTGTCCGATGGCACGCAGAGACAAATTATGGTCATTCTGCACCCTTCGTCAATCGCGGCCGACAAGCCCGTTGACACGCGGAGATTTACATCATCTTCCGCACTCACAAGATCTGTCATACTGACTTTTGAGTCACGCTGACGGGCGGAAATACCCGAGTGGTTATCCGTATAAACATTCTTTTGCTATCTGTAAGATAGAACGCTTGATAGCAGGCAGAGACTGACACCGTCTTCTGCACCTTTTGTTCCCCCGGGAACAACAAGTCATTTGCATGCGGAAATTTTATGGTCACCCGCGACTCTCGTCAACCGAGAGGAACGAAATTAGTGTCTTATCTTTACTTTCCTGTTATCTCCAATAAAAGACAAGTAAAGAGGGGCAACTGTCATACCCTAATTTCGTCCGGGGACCTTTGCTTGATGACATGCGACTTTTGTTTTGTCCTTGTAAGGTGCTTGGCACCCATCATTAGGCAATTTGTGAAATTCCGGGACATGCCGAAAAACAAAAGAAAATATTGATGCACAATCCGTAAGGTTCCGTGACACACCGGAAATCAAATGGAAGCATCGTTGCACAATTAGTGGGGTTCCGTAACATTCCGTAAGTCAAAAAGGGGATCATTATGTAATCCACAAGGTTCCATAACATTACGGAAAGAAAACAAGTATCGTTACGAAATTCATAAGTTTCCGTAACTTTACGAAAAAAGAATCACCAAAAAAAGGCAGGGGGTGTACTTAGTAAAAATGGGGGTGCAAATAGCAACCAGGCCCACTTGGGCCTCCAGAAGATTCCTCCAGAAGGCTGTTGCTTTTGGAGGAAGCAACCCTGCTCGCCTAAGCGAGCTGGGCGGCAAGCATCTCCCCTATTTTGCTATAAATAGGGGAGGCAGTGAAGAAGAAAAGGGTTCAGCCCCTTAGGCACTTCTGTCTCTTTTGAATTTGCTTGGAAAAGTTGTTTCCATGAAGAAAATCTAAGCCGAGGCGCTTCCGAAACGTTTCCGTAACGTTTCCATGAGGAATTTCGCGAAGGCTTCGACCGTTCTTCGATGTTCTTCATTCGTTCTTCATCGTTCTTCGATCTTCAACGGGTAAGTACCTCAAACCAAGCTTTTCGATTCATTCTATGTACCCGTGGTGGTCCACATTGTGTTTCGTGTATTTTTATTCTCGTTTCATTTACTTTTTATACCCCCTTTTGACGTGCTTAAGCCATTTCATTTAAGTCATTTCTCGCTTAACCTAAAAATAAAATAAATTTCCACCGATCGTTTGAATTGTATTATCCGTTAACTTCGGTTAAAATGAATTCCGACCGTTCGGTCATGCCGTAACCACGTTGGAAATCAAAAAAAGAGGTGAAATAATAATATAATAATAAAAAAATACCTTTTAGTAAAATAAAGCGGAAAATCAATTGGACTTTTTCTCTTTGGGATTTCTCATTCTTAATCGAATTGACTAATAACTAAAGTGAAACTAAGGCTAAAATCAACTCGCCTAGTCAAGCTCGTCCATAGAAATAGGTTTTTGAGGTTTGTCATTTCAATTTCTTACTAAGTAAAATGGATCATTTTCAAGGTCCAAACGCCTTAAAATGATCACCTTTTAAGTAAAAAAGAATCGCTTGATAAAAAAAAACTACGTAGGTCTAATTTCCTCATCGCAAATTGAGGAATACGTAGGAGCAAAGGGAAACACCCTTGTCGACCACAAAAAGAGAAAAATATAAAAAGGGTATAAAGGATATGAAGACATAAAAAATCAAAGTCATGTTTGCACATTCGATTAAAGGCTGCCGTCCCTTGGGACGGACGTGTGGGGTGCTAATACCTTCCCCGTGCGTAAATACAACTCCCGAACCTTGCACTTAAAAGTTCGTAGATCGCGTCTTTTCCGGTTTTCCCGACGTTTTCCTCAAATAAACGTTGGTGGCGACTCCGCGCGTATTCCTTTCGTGGAACACGCATCCCGCGAGTCTCACGTCGCCCTCCCGTCGAAGGGTAGATTGCGACAGACCTCTAACCATCTCACGAGGTCGACAAATGCGGGGCTTTTGCTCCTATGTTATCCTCCATCGAAGAGGAAATCAGACCTACATAGTTCTCGCAAAAGGTAGTAAAGTGATGTGTTGATTTTATGCTTTTGAACGGTCCATGTTAACCGATAAAAGCAAAGAAGATTGTTTAAGGCGTTGGACCTTAAAACGGTTTTTAGTGATTTTTTGCGGACAAGCTTGATTTGTGAGTTGATTTTAGCCTTAGTTTCACTTTGGTGATTTAGTCAATTCATTCAAGGAAACTTCCAAAGAAAAACGTCCGAACGATTTTTTTTATTATTTTATTTAAAGATATTTTGATTATTTTATTATTATTTTACTTTTTTTGGTTTAATCGAGGTTACAGCGTGAACGATCGGTTAGATTTTGTTTTAACAGTGATTAAACGAGATTACAACACAAATGACCGGTTGAAATTCATTTTACCATTTATTAGGTGAGAAAACGGCTTAAACGATCGGTTAAAGCTCATTAAAAACGGAAGAAAAGAAAATCGGAAATGAACGAAATGAAGATGAAAGCTTAAAAACAAGAAATGAATTGAAAGTCTCGGATTTGAAAACTTACCCGTTGAAGAATGAAGAACGAACGAAGAACGGATGAAGAACGACGGAAAACCTTCACAGATTTGCTCACGGAAACGTCTCGGAAGCGTTACGGAAGCACCTCGGCTTGGATTTTCTTCACGGAAACAATTTTTTTCACCCAAAACAGCTGAAATGCATAGCCAGGGGGATCAGGGATCCTTGCAACCATCCCATCTTTGACTTCCGGAATGTTACGGAACTTTATGGATTGTGCAACAATGCTTCCTTTCGACTCCCGACATGTCGCGGAACTTCACGGATTGCCTAACGATGGGTGTTAAGTACCTCAAAGCAGTCAAGCGAAGGTTGCATGCCACCAAACAATGGTCCCCGAACGAAATTAGGGTATGACACACAGGTATGTAAACTAACTATTAAAAGGAAGTCACGTGAATAATGATGCGTAAAGACAAGTAGACAACACGTTGGTCTTCCTAATAGGTGCCTGATGTTAAAAGGATATTCTCTACTTAACAATGCTCATGTGTTCTATGGTGTCCCCTGAAATGCTAAACCCCGATTCCTCATGATAGTCTAGCCTAATCCTGATCAAGCATCGTCCTCAGATTCCTCTTGTTGGACTAAACTCGACCAGAACCGCATTAAGACAAACATACAAACAACTAGGTTACCGTACCCTGATTCCTCGTGATAATACGATAAACTAGCCCTGTCCTATCAAGTTCTAAGAATCAGACCAGTTTCCACTGTTGAATGATCCTAACAAAGCATGCATCTACGTGATCAAGGAAAAAGCACACTGAAATGAAGTACTGATAGCACAGAGAACACATAAAACATCATTAAATAGATATACAGGTATTTACATCAAGTACCTACAAGGAAGAACCAATAGAGGATTTAGCTCTCCATATCTAGGAAGCTTCCTTTACAACAAAGAGAAGAGAAAAATGAAGGATTGAAGAAATACAAGTAGTGGGGACGTCTCCTCCACCTCTAGAACGTCACAATCACTCACAGACTCATTTCATGCTCTCAGGATGGCTTCCTCTTCATGCTCAGTTCTCTGCCTGTCTTCGCACAACAAAAGCTCTCAAAACTCTCTAGAACTTATACCTTTCTCTCTGTCTAGAAATTTCTAAACATGCAAAAGCTTTGAGAATTGCCCAAACTCCCTCTTCATTTCTGATTTTAGGCTTAAATAGGTGGCCTTGTTGGTGCTTGTGCGCTTAGCGCGAATCTGGACCACTTAACGTGCATTAGTGAATTTCAGCTTAGCGCGCGTCTTCTCACTCAGCAGATGGACTCAAGCGATGTGCTTAGCGGGATGACACCTCGCTTAGCGAACATGCATAGCTCATCCTTCTTCTAGATTCTTCCTCGCGCTCAGCTACAAGAATGGTGTGCTCAGCGGATGGCTCGCTGAGTCAATAGATTGGCTTAGCGAGCAGATCAAAATCAACATTTCACAAACTTACCTAATTAACCTGAAATTGAGAGGAAATGATTATTAAATACATAAAATGAGAGTACTAAGTATTTATGACCTATCTTTAACAAAAAGTAATTTCAACACTACAAAATAACCATAAATGGGAGGAGTTAGATACAATTTTCACAGATTTCTTAAACAAAAGTTAGTTGTATTCATCAACTAACACTGCCATCACAACATATTCATTTTCTACCAACTACATAGAACACTGACTTCTAGATTTTCTAAACCTCTCTACAAAGTCTATGTCAATTTGTCCACCGATTGTTTGGTGTTCCTCAAATCAACTATAGTTACTTCTTGTTGGGGTCTACAAAACTTGTCGTGGAAGCATCTATCTATATTTGCCCAATTTTGCACATAATTTGATAATAGATTGGAGTACCAAGTGAATGTTATCCTTATCAACAACAATGGAAACAGTTACATCTTGTGACATTCATTTTGGCCTGCTTATCCACATTAAGCAGTAAAATGACCTACATGTTCTATTGTCGACTGATTGTCTTCCTTAGAAAATGTTGTAAAATCTAGGGTTTTAAAAACCTTTCGGCAAAGGCACAATACAATCAATCCATTTAGTGTATGGTTTTTTATACATTGCCTGCTCTATTGGCTTCAACTAGATGCAAAAGTATCTCCTCATTGTTTTGGCTATCATTTTAGGTTCAACCAATGGTATTGTGTTGGTTTTTGCTTGTTGATAACCTATTTAACTCATAGCATTTTCCCCAACATATGTGTCGTTGTTGACATATGAGGTTTCTCCATTATTCATCATTCTAGTAGGGATTTGGTTTCCTCCAAAAGATGGAAGATGAGGCAAACCAATGTATCCAATAGCATCATTTGGCCTCTTAGGGTAGCGGCACATGGAATAATAGCATTTATTAGCATATAACTAGTGTTGGCTGCCAAGGGTATAAGGAAACCTATTTGGTTGCCTATCGGTTGAGTTGTTATCATCATTATAGAGGATTATCCAAGGAAAAAGAGTTTGGCTTTGGTGGGCTCAACATGGATAATCACTAGAGCAACGAGTAAGAGATTTTAAGAAGAGCTTGGTGAGAGACTAAATTCTCTCATGGAGGAAAGAGAAGAAGAAGCGAAGCTCATTTATTTTAGCCAACTTTTAGAATAAGATTTATTTTTCATTTTTAATTATATTTTTGGGCCTATTTTTGGACTTGTAATGGGTTGTTACCTTTTTTATTGTAATTAAGTCTTTTAATTATTAGATTAGTTATTAGGCCTTAGGTCTAATTTAGGATTATTAGTAGGAGTTGTAAATAGACTCCTTAAACACTTTGTTGGCAATTTTTATGAAATTTTCAGATTAGACACATTTAAGAGAGTGTCTCTCTTGGTTTTGAGAGTGTCTCTCTTGGTTCTTGTGTGAAATCTCAGGTTCTTATCAAATAATTCTATTCTTTGTGGTGAATCATCCTCATCTTATCAATCTCCCAAGATTGTAGCATTGTTTTTTCCATCTTCTTCTCTAATCCCGCTTTATCCTTTTATTTTTCCCAATTTCATAGAGCCTCAAATTGGTTCCCCAATTTGCCGATGTTGAAAATTGGATCCGCAAATCAGGGTTCATCACATCAACCATGCCGATGTAATTGTGGGATGTGTTGTGTGCCACGTTGGCCCAACAAATGTATTTGGTTGGACTATTGGTGTTAGTATTACATGAATCTGCCTAGTATTTGGAGGAGAATCTAAATTAATTACCTGACTTGGCATTTCTAGGTTCCTAGGAAATGAAGTAGTTGAACCTTATCCACCAATTGTTTTCCTTGCCTCTAATGGATTCATTTTGTAACATTGGCTTAACGATCTTAGATAGTTGTCTTGATAATTGATAGGTAATATCATGGATTCTAAGGTCTATCTGTTGTTGTATGAATGACATTGTCATAACCTAGGAATTTCACCAGTTATTGGTGAATTCGTTTTGTGGAGGTGCCAATTTTGTTGCCACATGAACAATTGAAACTTAGCCGAATAGAATTCTCCTAATGCAACTCCAACACAATTGTAATGGATGTTGTAATGGATGTTGTTACTACTTTTAACTTGAAAGTCATAACATCT
Organism: Glycine soja; assembly: GCF_004193775.1. Classification (NCBI taxonomy): domain Eukaryota; kingdom Viridiplantae; phylum Streptophyta; class Magnoliopsida; order Fabales; family Fabaceae; genus Glycine; species Glycine soja. The sequence continues at coordinate 25,623,871 of NC_041020.1, forward strand.
GTTAGGACTTTTCTTTTTTTAATTGAAGTCGTAAAATATTTTACGAATTCAATTTTTTTAAAATTTTACGACTTTCAAGTCGTAAGTGTAATATTTTTATGATTTCAAAGTCGTAAATGTTATCTTTTTTCTTAATTTTTTTATTGAAGTCGTAAATTCATTTACGACTTCAATTTTTTTCACTTGTATATTCTTTTAAAAAAATGTAAATAATTTTATAATTTAATTATTTAATAAATAAATGTATTTTTAATTTTCTTAGTTTTATTTAATATTTCTATATATTTTTTATATGGTTTTATTTAGTACTTTCTATATTTTTTTTATATATTGTTTTATTTAATATATTTTGTATATTTTTATATGGTTTTATTTAATATTTTCTTTATTTTTGGTATATTATTTTATTTAATATGTTTTCTATATTTAATATCTTCTATATTTTTTGATATGATTTTATTTAATATTAGCTATTTTTTGTATCATTGTTTTATTTAATATATTTTCTATAATTAATATTTTCTATTTTTTTTTACTAATGTTAAGGATTATAATTTATTTTTTAAATTAAAAAATAATGCAGAAGACTTAAATTTAAATGAAAATATTAAAATCTACATGTTCATTTAACAAAATTATTAATAGTGGGATGATGTACTACAACAAGTTCTTGTGGATATGTATCGAGGTCTTTCATCTTGTTGCACTAGATTTTTCGGTGATTTTGTCCTCTTATTTTATGACCTCTTTCTTCTTTTGTTCTTGGATGATCACGTGTAATTCTTTGTTGTTGTTGAGGAACATCATCACCACCATGGACATCATCATTATTGCCATCATCATTAATGTTGGTATTATTGTTATCATCATCTTCCTCCTCATCCTCATGACCCATGTCATGTATTTGAGTAGGTAATGATGGACGATAACAAGAGCTCGATGGTGGTGGGTTGTATGCATATGATAGAGTGTTGAAACTGGCACCAAAGCTTTGTGAGATTCCTTCAAAAACATTTGAGGTAGGAAGAGCTTGAAATGAGTATTGAGGCATATATGATGAGAACCCCAATGGTTGAAAACTTTGTTCACATCCTTGACGCATATTTCAAGAGAAGCCCATTGATTGATAAATAAATTGTGCATGTGATTGATGATGTTGGGGCATATATCCAGAAACTGTAAATTAAGATGACCAAGATAATATTGTGATTGATGGTGGTGATGACCAAGATAATATTGTAAATTAAGATTTTCAAAGTTAGAAATAATAATGAATAATAATAGTAATAATTTATCAAAATTCTAAAGTAAAGTTACAAACTCAGTAGATAGTATCCCCTCACATGATATATATCATCTAGTTCTACGTATATACCATTGCATTTATTCTGAATTTTCATGCAAAATACCATGGTCCATTTCACCTTGAACAATATAATCATTCCAATGATTCCATTTGTTAATCCAGTGACGATGTTGGTAAGGCCAAAAAATATTTGTTCTCCCTCTCATATCTAGTTGTGGAGTTTGTCTAGGTTTAGTATGTCATCTGGAATATTTTGTCACTGTCCAGGTTGTCTTATGACCATGTCTATTGCATGTCATTCCACAATTGCAAAATATATGAGAGGTACTTTTGCATGAACAATTATAGATACCTCAACATTATTAATTAATGGCCTTATTTGAGGTGTCTCATAAGGTGCCCACAAGAACTGCAAGACATATATTATTATTGTCACATATTTATTAACATATAGGAAACATAAAGAAATACTTAATATGAATGATAAGAAATGAACCTCATTCATATCTAGTCTATCAAATATGATGTGTATCATTCCGACTGAATTGGTGGAAATGTTTGTTTGGCTCATCGGCCAAGACCACCTTCGTGCAAGAGAAAATCCAAGTCCTTCTTAATCAGATAGGTCATGTATCTGTGGGGCAATGCATTTAATGTGGTCCCGCACCCATGCTTGTAGCAGCAACAAACATCCACCGATTTTAGTTTGTAAAGGCTTTACAGCCTGATCTAGAGCTCGAGAAATGGAAGCTAATACTATTGCACCCCAACTATAATGACTTGCCCCAGTCAAATTTGATAACAAAAGGAGATACATAAAATGAACTCTTGCTCCTGATGTATCTGACATCAAACATGTTAGACAAGTGGCCTCAGGTATCTTAAGAAGGGGGGGTTGAATTAAGATATTCCAAACTACTTCCCCTAATTAAAAATCTATTTCACTTTTTATTCAAGTTATGAATTCCCTTAATGACAATCTTCTTAAATATTAATTCAAATAAAACAATTTGAATATGAATATAAAGCAATAATAAATAAAGGAGATTAAGGGAAGAGAAAATGCAAACTCAGTTTTATACTGGTTCGGCCACACCTTTGTGCCTACGTCCAGTCCCCAAGCAACCCGCTTGAGAGTTCCACTATCTTGTAAATTCCTTTTACAAGTTCTAAACACACAAGGACAATCCTTCCTTTGTGTTTAAAATTCCTTTACAACAAGAGACTCACGGTCTCTTAATCCCTTAGAGAATGAGAAGAAGAAGAAGAAGAATAAATCTCTCTAGAAAGAGATGGATTTTACAGATTGAGCACTCAAATAATTCCTTAATGAATTTCAATTGAATTGGCCAAGGAATTCTTAAGAGGATAAAATGAATTTGCTCTTTGAGAGGATAAACACTTGTTCTGAAAATCTCTAAGCAAATTCGTGTTTAAGTCACATATATATAGACCATTGGTGGTCAAAAATAAAGCCTTTGAAAAGTTGTGACTCTTAGAATTATTTTTCTGTAAATCCTGTCTGGTAATGGATTACAGTAATTGTGTAATCGATTACATCTTTTAAAATTTGAATTAAAAAAGTTTATTAACTGCTGGTAATCGATTACCAAAATTGTGTAATTGATTACACAGCCTAAAATTTTGAATTCAAATTTCAGTAGCTGTTATAAAATATATTTGGCCACTGGTAATCGATTACATCCTCTGGTAATCAATTACCAGAGAGTAAAACCTTTGAAAAAACACTTTTTAATTTAAATCACTTGGCCAAACCTTTGCTAATTCAATTAGGAATTCCCTTCCTAATATACTAGTGATCATCTTGATGTTGTGACTTGTAATCTTGAAGTATTGTCTTGAATTTAATCTTGAAAAGCCCATTTGCATCAATTGCAACACAACATCATGATCATCATCAAAACATCAAAGGCAATTGCATCTACAATCTCCCCCTTTTTGATGATGACAATACAATACCTGAAATCAAGATTCGAGCAAGCAACAAACAATTGTATATAGATAAAATGTGCGTTTACTCCCCCTATATTTCGGAATTCATGATCACTTGATTTCTAAGTTTGTTAAGCTTTTTTTTTTAAGCTTTTTCTACAACCTTTTCTCCCCCTTTGGCAACATCAAAAAGCCAAAGAACTCGAGAATCAACACAGATATAACAATGGAGTAGAAAGATATAAATATCAGAGTATAAAACATAATAATCCAAACTCACAAACAAGAAATAATCAAACCAGAATCCAAATAACTCAAAATGTCAACAACCACAAAATATCAAAGACTGAAATTTAAATACCACAAGATAAATAAGCAAAGTACTTAACATAATAATGTAAACTCTAAGAAACTAAAAGCCAAAATACACGGCTTATAAAAGACATATAATCAGAAACTAAAATCTAAGAAGACAGAGGTGGTGGTGGAAGATCGAAACTCTGACGAATGTATCCGACATCCTCTTCAAGCTATGTGAGGCGAATGTCCATACCAGCAAAGCGTGTATCTAACGAGTCGAAGCGGTCACCAACATAAGAACGAAGACCCCGTAATTCGGAGAGGACTTCATTCATGAGTGCAAAATCTTCGCGTTGAGGAGGAGGTGAAGGAGTACGTTCATCTTGAGGAGGGAGTGCATCCTTCTTCAGCCATTGACCATTCCGATCTTTACGATACCCAAAGGATGTCACTGCACCAGCACCAATTGCAAAGGAATGCTTGACTTGAACAAAGGGTTCATCATCAAGCGGAATTTGAAAATGACGCAAAAACAGAGTAATCAAATGTGGATAAGGAAGAGGTGCATTGGCCCGTAATGCCTTATGCATTCGGTACCGAACCAAATGGGCCCAGTCGATCTGACGACCGGTAAGAAAAGCCCACATAAGAATCAAATCCTCCTCAGAGGCTTGTGCTAAATTTGAAGACCGAGGAAGCAAAATTCTAACAATGATATAATGCATGATGCGATTATCAAATGTTAATGACCCGGCCAACAATCTACCGGTCATTTCAGCTTGATCATTGCAGACCATGCGACGAGCATCATGACTCGAATAATCGAATTTCCAGTCATCAACAATGGTGCCCTCAAAAGGTGCACCTTGACTGGGTAAATGAGTCAAAGAAAAGAATAGTGACTGATCAATGACCATAGAAATACCATGCACCTCAGACATAATAATACCATCCTGAATTTTTAAATTGCAGTAGAAGACCTTTACAAGTTCAGGATAATATGGCAATTTTAATGACATGAAATCAACAAGACCAGAATTTTGAAACACTTGATAGCAATCAAACGTTTCATCATTAAAGAATTCTACGTCTAGGTACTTAGGATCTAAGATTATTCTAGAAGAAAACTGAGAAAGGTACCGTAGACGCTGATCATCGGATGAAAACAATGTTGATGATCTTGGAGATGACAAAGAAGGAGGAATAGGTGCTGTGGGTGCTCCGGATGGGCCGTGGCGGCGATGGGCAGTAGCAATAGCGGTGGAGGATGATCCCTTTCTCTTCTTCGATGGCTCTGCCATTTGATGAAGTTTTTGTGGATTTTGATCGGTGGAAGTGAAAGAGGAGTGAAAAAAAAGAAGATTGGGCTTTACGGGACGTGATTTGGTGAAGAATTGAGTGAGAATCGAAGATTTGAAGTTCTAGATATGGAGGAAAACGTGGAGGAGGCTTTGGCTGCGCAGCAGCTCTGATTTCGTGAATATTTATAGAAGATGACGTATTGTAATCGATTATAGGTATTGGTAATCGATTACAGGCCCAATAAGCCTTCTGGTAATCGATTACAGGATTTTGTAATCGATTACAGGCTGCCTGTTCATGTGTAATCGATTACACTGGGTGGTAATCGATTACCAGAGCCTATCGTAGGCTATTTTCTTAAGAAAATATCTATGTTTATGCTAAAATACATCCTATATGATTAATTATCACCCCTAATATACTAAATTCAATCATTCAATTATTATATACACAAGAAATCATAAATTCTATCATAAAAACAAGAATTCAAACAAGATCAAACAAACAAAATAATCTACAAACAATAAATAAGAGTAAATCAATCAATCAACCAATCAATCCCTATTTTTCTAAATCTCTTACATCTAAGAGACCTAATTCTCTTCTAATAGAGAAGAACACTTCCTTGGGGAGAGGTTTTGTGAAAATATCAGCAAGTTGATTCTTAGTATCAACAAACTCTAATACACAATCTCCCTTTAGGACATGATCTCTAAGAAAGTGGTGTCTAATCTCTATATGTTTAGTTCTAGAGTGTTGAACTGGGTTTTTGGATAGATTTATGGCACTAGTATTATCACACTTAATAGGTATGCGATCAAGAATGATGCCATAGTCAGATAATTGTTGCTTCATCCATAAAATCTGTGCACAACAACTACCGGCAGAGATATACTCCGCTTCAGCGGTAGATAAAGCAACACTGTTTTGTTTCTTACTATGCCATGAGACAAGAGCCGATCCAATGAATTGACAAGTTCCACTTGTACTTTTTCTATCAGTTTTAGATCCGGCAAAATCAGAATTAGAATATCCTATTTTACCCACTCCAAGGATTCTACCTTTGTTGTTGTCACCATACGTTACATGCCCGCTTTTCTTTGGAGAGATATGTGTAAAATTTGATGCATCTCCAGTCATATGTTTTGAGCATCCGCTATCTATGTACCACTTCTTTCTCAAAGATACCTGCATAATCAAGTTTTTGACTTAGGTACCCAAATTTTATTGGGTCCTTGCATGTTAGTATAAACAGAGGATCCTTTTGGGACCCATATCATTTTAATGTTACTATAATTTTTCTTGAAGTAGCAAGTTGATATGCCATGTCCTCTTCTACCATAGTAAAAACAAGTGATAGAATTAGAATTACATTTTTGTGTGGAAGTGGAAAAGTTTTTATGAAACTTTTGTTGTTTATCAGATTTATACCCTAGTCCATTTTTATTAGACACATATCTTTGTTTACTTAATATAACATCTAAATTATTTTTACTATATGAGAATTTTGCAAGTGAATTTTTTAACTCTTTAATTTCTTTTACATATTTATCACAACAATTACAAGAATCTGATATTTTCTTGTCAGAAATAGTGGAGATATTAACTTTTCCATTTGTTTTAGAAATTGAGACTTCATTTCTAAGAAGATCTAATTCTTTGTTTAATTTCGAAATTTCATTTTCTAAATTTGAAATTGTTTTCTTTGAAGATGAAACTAATTTTGTAAGTTTAATTGACTCTTTATGCAGATCAGCAAATGCATCTTGCAATTCATCAAAAGAAATAGATAAGTTATTTGAAGATGTTACCTCTTCATCACTTTCGTAACTTTTGGCCATAAGGCAGAGATTTATCTCTTCATTTTCAGAATCTTCAGAAGATTCCATATCATTTTCATCCCATGTGATGTATGCTTTCTTCAGTTTCTTTTCACTATGATTTTTCTTTTCAGATTTTTCCATCTTTTTCTTGAAGATGGGACAATCAACCCTCAGATGTCCAGGTTGATTGCATTCAAAGCATTTTAGAGTAGAGGATGAAGTTTCTGTCCTTTTCTTTGATTTAAAATTAGGTCGCCTCTGATTTCCTCTTACTTTAAGAAATTTGTTGAACCTTTTCACAAAAAGACTTAGATCATCATCATCATCTGGATCATTATCCTGATCACTTTCTTCTTGAATTGAGGATGATGCTTTAAGAGCAATTCCTTTCTTTTTCTTGTCATTTTCTTCATTTTGGTGCAATCTCAATAGTTCCATCTTGTGTTCCTGCAACTTTCCAAATAAAGTGGCAAGAGACATGTTAGACAAATCTCTTGATTCAGAAATGGCCGTTACTTTGGGTTGCCATTCTCTACTTAAACATCTTAACACCTTGTTTATAAGATCCTCATTTTGAAATTCTTTGCCTAAGGCTGCTAGATGATTTACTATATGTGTAAATCTCTTTTGCATGCTTTGAATATTTTCATTTGCATTCATTCTAAATAATTCATACTCATGAGTTAGTGCATTTATCCTAGATCTTTTAACATCTGTAGTTCCTTCATGTATTAATCGAAGAGTGTCCCACATTTCCTTAGCACTCTTACAATTTGAAACCCTGAAATATTCATCCATTCCCAGGGCAGATGTTATTATGTTTTTGGCTTTTAAGTTGTATTGTACTCGTTTTCTATCCTCTTCAGACCATCTATCTCTAGGTTTTTCTATGGTTATGCTTTCACTTGATGAACTACCATCTATTGAAACTCTTTCTACTGTGGTGGGTATATAAGGCCCTATTTCTATGGCTTCCCAGATATTTAGATCTATTGCCTCGATAAAAATTTGCATTCAGGTTTTCCAGTAGTGGTAACCCTCTCCATTAAAGATTGGAGGTCTATTGATAGAATTCCCTTCTGGAAATAAGGAATTTGCTGAGGCCATCTTTTTCTTGAAGCTTCTAAACTTTATACAAGAATGAAGCTCTGATACCACTTGTTAGACAATTGGCCTCAGATATCTTAAGAAGGGGGGGGGGTTGAATTAAGATATTCCAAACTACTTCCCCTAATTAAAAATCTATTTCACTTTTTATTTAAGTTATGAATTCCCTTAATGACAATCTTCTTAAATATTAATTCAAATAAAACAATTTGAATATGAATATAAAGCAATAATAAATAAAGGAGATTAAGGGAAGAGAAAATGCAAACTCAGTTTTATACTGGTTCGGCCACACCCTTGTGCCTACGTCCAGTCCCCAAGCAACCCTCTTGAGAGTTCCACTATCTTGTAAATTCCTTTTACAAGTTCTAAACACACAAGGACAATCCTTCCTTTGTGTTTAAAATTCCTTTACAACAAGAGACTCACGGTCTCTTAATCCCTTAGAGAATGAGAAGAAGAAGAAGAATAAATCTCTCTAGAAAGAGATGGATTTTACAGATTGAGCACTCAAATAATTCCTTAATGAATTGCAATTGAATTGGCCAAGGAATTCTTAAGAGGATAAAATGAATTTGCTCTTTGAGAGGATAAACACTTGTTGTTCTGAAAATCTCTAAGCAAATTCGTGTTTAAGTCACATATATATAGACCATTGGTGGTCAAGAATAAAGCCTTTGAAAAGTTGTGACTCTTAGAATTATTTTTCTGAAAATCCTATCTGGTAATCGATTACAGTAATTGTGTAATCGATTACATCTTTTAAAATTTGAATTAAAAACGTTTATTAACTGCTGGTAATCGATTACCAAAATTGTGTAATTGATTACACAGCCTAAAATTTTGAATTCAAATTTCAGTAGCTGTTATAAAATATATTTGGCCACTGGTAATCGATTACCAGAGAGTAAAACCTTTGAAAAAACACTTTTTAATTTAAATCACTTGGCCAAACCTTTGCTAATTCAATTAGGAATTCCCTTCCTAATATACTAGTGATCATCTTGATGTTGTGACTTGTAATCTTGAAGTATTGTCTTGAATTTAATCTTGAAAAGCCCATTTGCATCAATTGCAACACAGCATCATGATCATCATCAAAACATCAAAGGCAATTGCATCTACAAAACATTCGCCAATGAGCATCATGATATGAGCTCTAGCATGTTGTGCAATCACATCATCAACATCAACAAGAAGTTGTTAAAAATTTTGTCGCAACCAGGTTATCATTTTTCCCTTGATATACTTATCAGGTGGAGTGTCCCCTAGTAAGGCTTGACAAGCAACACATACATTACCAGTAATGACACTAGTTACCAGTAGTTCATCAATCTTGAGGCCCAGCTGCAAGGCCACATCTTGTAAAGTTATGGTTGCCTCCCTATGTGGAGAATGAAATGTGTGAGTTTCAGGTCTTCAACGTTTAACCAACGTAGTGATCAAATGCTGGTTAATATCAATTTGTCCAACAGTTATAACACGACCAAAACCAACTTCATTTATTAATTTTTTCACATGATTTTCTATAGGATCCAAGTGCGTAAAAGCCCATATAGAATTACACCTCGGATGAATCATTCTCTCTTGGTCGTCCCACACTTGATTTGAAATATGATTGTGATGTAGGTGTAATGCCCTGAAATTTTGCTAATTGAAAATCGATGTTTAATGTATTTCTTGTGTTATTTGATTAATTGATTGATTTGGATGAGTTGAGGTGTTGTGTGAATTAGCTATGTATGATTGCTTGATATGGATGTTAGGTTATGTGAAACTTGATTGACCTATGTTGAAATTGGTGAGATTTCAAGTTTTACCCAAACTTGTTTAAGTAAAACTGCAATCCAAAATCGTTAACCGTTGGATCCCCTTCAAATTTGGCCTGTAGATTTGTGATCCATGTCTTCATGCTTTGACCGTTTGGATATGAAAAATAAAAATTTTGGTGTCTTGCTTAGCTAGACAAGTGCGCTAAGTGCAATTCCAACCCAAGGAGATAATTCGCTCAGCGAGATCAGTGCACTAAGCACAATTCCAGCCAGTAGAGAAATTGCGCTGAGCATGAAATGTCATCCTCAGTGCCAAAAGTTGAATTTTTCTTAGCAAGATGAGCTCACTAAGTAAGATCTGCAGATTATAGATACATTCTTCAGCGTGAAAAACATGATTTTCACCCCTCTCTCTAAACTCCGTCCAAAAACCCTAGAAACTCCTCTTCCACCACCCATGACCATCGATGACCACCACAAGCCGCCATTGCTTGCCGCTGGACCACCACACGAAGTGGAACACTTTAATCAAAGTGAAATTTTTAGAATCCATCTCAAGGATTCGGTAGAGAACAAAGCTCCCAACCTTTTCTTTCATGGTTTCTTTGAGGTAACCTTGACCTCTATGTCTTTCTCCTAGTTAATTTGAGCCTTTCTTTGTATCTCTTGTGATCTGGGCACCACAGTAGGATTTTTTTACACTTCCTATGAAAATGAGACAATGTAAAAGCTACCTTTTTATATAATTGATGTCGTTTTAGTGACCTTCGTTGAACCACAATCACATTGGTGTGATCGGAATTTCAAAATAACATCTCTTTGAAGTAGACCCCAAAACACCTCTTAGCCCCTTTTAATTTAACAAGGGTATTCGAGCCCGAATGTTGATATTCAACTTGTTTTTGAAATCTATACTAAATTGTCTTCAATTTGGTATGTAGAACTCTGCATTTGGACGTGAACGTGAGAGGCCTCTGAGTGACGTAGAGAGAAGCTGACGGAGGGATATCCATAGGCGAGGGAGTTTATTTTGGTTTACTGCTTTGATACTGTTGTTGGGATCAGGGAACCCAACTATAGTGATGTGTGTCTGTCCCTATTGCATGTTGGTTTTCAAGAAAAATTGTTTTTTTAACTAATGTGATGCAGTTTATTTGTTAATGATAATTGAAATTGTGAATGATATTGTTATTGTATGAGACTTGTGCTGTCTGAAGACTTGGAGAGTGTGAATCTCAAGCATAAAATTTATATGTATATATACGTGGAATGCGATTACTGATGATGTTGATAACATAGAGATGAGATGATGTTGATGTTTATGATAGTAATGATATGAGATGATGTTGATGTTTATGATAATGATGATATGAGACAATGTTGATGTTTATGATAATGTTGATGCAAGATGATGTTGATATTGAGATGAGATGATGTTGATGTTGATGATGTCATTGTGATGATGTATGTTATGTATGCACATGGGGGGTGCAGACAGTGACCAAGTTGGATATCCCTAGTGGGGGAAATAGAGTGGCTAAAGAGTTTTAAGCATCTTTGGTGGGGAATGACTTAGAATCTTTAATTATCCAAAATCAGTGCATTGATGGTGCCCATGTTTTATACTTCATACTGGATGGAAATAGTATAAACTTTGTCGGTAAGTACTTGTATTTTTTCATGAGGGAAAATACTTGTACTTGGGGGCATGTCACTTGGTTTGGAACTCCCTTGTGACTCAGGTTGTCACCATTTGGGGGGTGGGGGGAGCGGGGAGTTTCCTATGCACGACAGGGTGACCTCGACACTTGTTGCCTAGTTTTCGTAAGTGTGAGTGTCGCGTGGACATGCTTAGGCTATTTCCTGATGAATGGTACCACATTGCATTTGAGAGTTGAGGTCAGGTGCATGCATCATACTGAGCATGATTGATTGGAATTGTGAAAAAATTGATGGCTAGTTGTTAAGTGTATGTTGGACTGATGGATATTTGTGTATGATTATAGTATTTGTAATTGTTTTCCTTTCAATCATAATCATTTGATGTTTGTTGATTTCTTTTATAATAAACTCACCCTTGTAATTTTGTACCATGGGGTTGATACCTGTGATGATCTCACCTTTCTTAGTGGGAGCAGATGAACAACAATAGATGACATGGAGGGAGATTCTTTTTATGGGAGCCGCTAAGCCGACGTGATGATGTTGGAATTATTTTGGAAGAGAGTTGTGTTTTGTTATGAACTCCTCCACAGTGGTCCCATAATTCTTTTTTATTTTGGCATGTAAATCTCGAATTTAGATACATGTAGAAACTAAGTTATTTTTTGTCATGTAAATGGTGTATAATGGTTTAAGATATACATATATGTGCTTATTTAAGTGTTTGTGCATTGTTTTGTGTATGTATATTGCGAAAAATTTACTCTCATTTTCATAATCAAATTAATGGAGATTTCATTTAAAAATTGAAATTACGCATTTTAGAGTTAGTGATATCGTAGCAACGAGGCGTGTCATTACATTAGTGGTATCAGAGCAGGTCGAACCTTTTGGCCAGGGAGTTGTGAGCCTGTTGTGTTTCTCTATGCATTCTTTGGTTGCCTTGTTGAATGTTTGATGTTTGAGTACCTTATTGTTTGATAGTTACCTTGGTTGTTTGTGTTTGGAACTCACTCACCTTGTTATGATTCCTGAGTTATATAGACTCGATTGTCATAACATATTTGTATCCTTGATGTATGTTATACCATGAGTTTCAATGTCTTGTCATGAGTTATTAGACTGACCATCTGTATAATTCGTGAAGTGCAAGGGACACTATGGCAAGCGGACTGGAATGCAAAAGATGGAAAATGAGCGTTAATATCTCAAGAGAGAACTGTTTTAGAGAAGTGATTCCTCTAGGCATCAACTCTCAAGAGTAACTTAAGTAGGGACTTGAGATAGGTGTGATATTGTTCTATTCTTTTTCTTGTGTGTATTCCTTCCATGTTCTCAATTCCTAGTCTGCATAAGGAGTGATGGCTTAATGGAATGATCGTGCGATAGTTGATGCTCTCCAAGCTTTAGCTCAGACTATAGGGAATCAAAATAGGGAAGAAGTTGTTGGAGCTGCTGAGTATCAAGGGTTAGATCACTTCCAACGAAATAATCCACATGCTTTCAATGGAGGATATAACCCTGTTGGCGCTTAGAACTGAATAAGGGAGATTGAGAAAATCTTCGAAGTGATGGTGTGTCTAGAGAGACAGAAGGTTGCATTTGGTACATATACTCTAGTATAAGAAATTGAGTATTGGTGGGAGAACACTCGCCAATGCTTGGAGGATGATGGTCAAGTTGTGACCTGGGAAACCTTCAAGAGGGTATTTTTGGAGAAATACTTTCCTAAAGATGTTAGAAATAAGAAGGAGATGGAGTTCCTAGAGCTCAAGCAGGGGAACATGACTGTGGCTGAATATGCAACCAAGTTTAAGGAACTGGTGAAGTACTTTCCTCACTACCTAGGAAGAAACGGTGAAAGTTCAAAATGTGTCAAGAGGTTTGTTGCTGGTAGTGGTAGCAAACCCACTACTTTCTCAACCTAGATCATTTGTTTTAGGTGTGGTAAGCCAGGCCACATCTCCTCAAATTTTATCGATAAGGATAGGATCTGCTTCAACTACAGGCAAAAGGGGCATATTCAGAGAGATTGCCCATATCCCAAGAAGGAGCAGATTGGTGGGGGTCTGAATGACCAAACTGAATGTCCGAAGGCCACGGGAAAGGTCTTTACTCTTAACAGTGTCGAAACTTCAAAATCCCAAGATCTAATTCAAGGTAAATATTTCATAAGTGGGATTCCTAGTAACAACTATCGAATCAATTCAAAACAAATAAAACTAGGAAATTCTATAGTGCAAGATTAACCTAGGTCAACTCAGAGATACGATTCAATTTGAGCAAAAACAATTTAATTCACTTATAAAAAGCAAGGGGAATTTCAGCGAATAGTTCGTAGGCACTAGAAAGAAATGAGAAAAAACATAACATAAATGTGAAATCTAAATTGAAACAGAGTTTAGTTGCCGAACACAAACAGAATCACATACACGGGTTATAAAACAAATTCGAAATCATCAATCCAATTCACCAAACCAATGCAAACGAATTATCATAGTTCTACAAAGAATGATCATGTTGTGAGAGTTCAATCAATGTCATTAGAGTGGTTTCAATCGAATTAATCGTTGAATTCGTTGAGATCACAAATTAGGTTGGAATATCATCCAAACAATCTGTGATTAAAGTCAAAATTATGAAAGGAATCCTAAACTAATTCTTTTTCAATCATAAGCATATTTGTAATCATGAAAATCGAAAAATAGGTTTGGAGAAAAAGATGAACATTCACACATATTAGAAATACTAAACCATAACTCAAATTTAGTCTTGCTTGAAGTGGATCCTTGGATTGATTGAGTGTTTAGCCTTCCATGATCATCACCAGTTTAAAAGCCATGAAATTTGTGCAAGAAAAAAGGAAGATCAAAAGTGAAAAGAGGGAGAAGAATGAAGAATGATTGAGAGAAAAAAAGAGAAGAGTTTTTCTAAAGCTTGCATAACAAGTAACTAAATCTGTTTTTAGTACAAAATGAAGTAACTCACTCCCTAACTAACTAACTAACTTCCACTAATATATATATAGTTACTACTTAGAAAGAAGGGATGAGCCTTGATTAGGTCCATCTAATCTACCTAATTACACAAAGCAAAGCCCAAATTCGCAGCCCAATTATTCAAGTGCATAGGCTCTAACTTCCAAGCCTAATTTGACCCTCGAAATGGAAGAATTGGCCCAAGCTTATTTTTGAGAAAATTGAAGGCCTTTTTATAGCTTTGCAAGGACTACTCACACGCTCCATTTGGAGTTCTGTAGTGTCCTATAGTCCCTTCACAATGCAGATATGTCAAGTAAGCACAAAAATCCAAAAATAAGCCACAATTATCAATTGAGCTCAATCATTTGCCTAAGACCAAAAATGAGATAAGGTGGGAAAATAAGAGTCAAAGAAATGTCAAATAAGTTAAGAAGAATAGAAAAATACTAAACTACAAATGCTCGATCAAATTCCCCCCCACTTTATCTTTGGAACTCTTGGGCAAAATTAAAAAGAAAGACTAAGAAAAAGAAATCAAACTAAAAAAATAACCACAACTAAAGGAAGGTATGAACAAGGCACACATATTTTTCAATGGATCCTAACAATGCACAAAAATGAGAGAGATGGAAAATGGAAGCATGATCTCAAGGTAACAAGCAATCCATGAACACATGATCACAAAATGCAAAGTGGACAAGTAGTTAGTGAAAATTAAGAATGTACCATGGTGATAAAATTCTCTCAAAGAACATCTCTCAACCTTACCAAATGTGGATGGGTTTGTGTTTACACTCAAGCACCACATGTAACTAGAACATCCAAATTTTGACATGACTCTAATCCATTCAACTTGAAATACACATGCATCAAAAGATCAGAAGGACTTTTATTGGTTTGTAATGTATAGCTTAGGTAAGGGTGGATGTGAGAAGGATATTTAAGCTAAAACTAAGGGAAAAGAGGAGCAATGGGTAAGTCAATAAGTAAAAAGAGGGTTAGAAACAAAGAAACAAAGTGGACAGTAACAAAATTAAAATAACAAGAACTTACAAGAATGAAAATGAACCACAACACATTTTTTTATCCATTTTTCTTCTTCTTCTTTTCTTTGTTTGTGCAATTTTTTTTTCTTTTTGAACTTTTGCTTTTACACTCCCATTTTTTCTCTTTTTTTTCTTTTCAACAAGTCACAAGAAAATGTAATGACGAAAACAAAGAAACTTTCATAAAACAAAGTACAAATCCCTCATACTTGTTTGAAACTCACTCCCAAAACAATTCCAAGGCCCCTTTTCTCCCTAAAGTTTAGGACAACATGGTTTTCCACTTTTTGGCTTGTAATGAGATACAAAATGAAAGAAGGAGTTAAAGACTCAAAGAGGGTGATAATGGATATCAATGCAAAGTAGACTTATTTGGCTAGTGGCT
Source organism: Glycine soja (assembly GCF_004193775.1). NCBI lineage: Eukaryota > Viridiplantae > Streptophyta > Magnoliopsida > Fabales > Fabaceae > Glycine > Glycine soja. The sequence goes on from NC_041020.1 coordinate 25,639,508, forward strand.
CAAAGAAAGAAGGCCTAAATCATCTCAATCAATGCATGTGCAACAAGAAATGACAAAAGAGGTAAGGCAAAACCTAGAGTAATTTAGCACAAGGGTGAAATCACACATGAAAGAGCATGAATGGAATAATGCAATCCATCCACAAAATGCCAAAACTCATAAGGCATCATTCTATCACACATGATCCACCTCAAATTTTTTCAAGCCTACTTATCACTTCCACAATTGCAACAATGGTTCACATCAAGCATGAAACCTCTCAACTAAAAAATGGTACATCACTCACAATTTATACAAGTTAGAAATCCTATGAAAAACATGAGAAAGTGCATAAATTCAACAAAAACATTAGAAAACAGCAACTGCAAAATTTTTATTTTTTCTATATGTAAAAACAGTAAAACAACAAAATAAAGCAAATACAACAAAACAAAAAACCTAAAATAGAAAACAAAAAAAATAGAACAACATATAGATACAAAAAAATAGACGAAACAAAATACAGCTAAATAGAAACAGAAAATAGATATAGATACAAAAACTGAAATAGAAACAGTAAAAACAGAAAATAGAAAAATAGAGAGTACCGAAAACAGAAAAACAAAAAACAAAAAATAGAAAAATAAAAATAGACATATTTTTTCTAAACCCTCCCCCCACACTTGAAATGCACATTGTCCTTAATGTGAGCATGTAATGAAATGCAAACAAAGAGATAACATATAAAAGAAAAGGGAAGGAAACTCCTCAAGTGTCATTCAAGGCACATCATCACATAAAATTGGCGAGACCAAAGAGAGGTTTGCCACAAATTCCTCCTCCACTTGGGGGCTCTCATGAAAAAGCTTGAGTTGGCGACCGTTCACTTTGAAGACTTTGCTGATAACTTCATTTTTAATCTCAACCTCATCATGGGAAAAAACATTAGTAATAACAAAAGGTCTATCTCATTTACATCAAAGTTTACCAAAAATAAGCTTGAGGCGAGAGTTAAACACGTGCACTTTTTGGCCAATATGGAACTCCTTCCTAAGAATCCTAGAGTCATGAAATCTCTTCACTTTCTCCTTGTAAATCTTGGAGTTCTCATAGGCTTCTAAGCTGATCTCCTCAAGTTCTTGCAATTAAAGCTTCCTTTCCATAATTGCTTCATCAAGTGCCATGTTACAACCTTTCACCGCCCTATAAGCATGGTGCTTAATCTCCACCAAAAGGTGGCATGCCTTACTAAAAACCATCCTATAGGGAGACATTCCCAAAGGTGTTCGATAAATGGTCCTGTTGGGTTGCATGACCTTCTGCAACACTTGTTTGATCTCTCTATTAAAAACCTTTGCTTGCTCATTAGTTTGGGGATGAAAAGTTATAGCAACTCTATGCATAACCCCATACTTTTGGAGCAAGGATACCAATGACCTGTTACAGAAGTGGCTCCCCTGGTCACTAATAATGGCTCTAAGCACACCAAACCTGCAAAAAAATGTCAGATCTCACAAAATCCACAACAACTTTAGAATCATAATTTCTGGTGGCCTTAGCTTCAACCTACCTGGAAACATAATCAATTGCAAGAAAGATATATCAAAAACCATGAGAAACAAGAAAAGAACCCATAAAATCAATACCCCCAAACATAAAAAATCTCACAAAAAATAATGGGCTGTTGGGGCATCTCATGCCTATGTGTAATGGTCCCTCCTGCTCTCTGACACTGCTCATAGGTGGTTGAAAAATTATGAGTATCTCTAAAAATGGTGGGTCAATAGAACCCATAGTCTAAGATCCTCCTAGCGGTCCATTGAGGACCAAAATGACTGTCAGTAGGCGTGTTATGATAAAATTGTAGAATAGATTGAATCTCATGGTCGATCATGCACACACACTTGCAGATCACTTGGTTACTACCAAACCTCCACAAGTAAGGATCATCCAACACATAGTATTTGGCATCACTCTTAAGTTTATTTATTTGAGACCTAGATGCATGCAGTGGGAGAACAGAAGCAACAATGAAATTCACAACGTTAGGAAACCCAGGTGTGACGTATGATGAATGAAACTGCATTAGATTCTCATCAAGAAAGTTATCCCTAATAGGAAGGGAATCAATAGGTCCCTCTATCCTGCTCAAATGATCAACAACCACATTCTCTGCACCACTCATGTCTCTGATCTCAATATCAAACTCCTGAAGAAGAAGCATCCACCTAATCAATCTTGGTTTAGCATCAGGCTTCTTTAATATGTACCTCAAGGCTGCATGGTCAATAAAATCAGTAATATGGGAGCAAAGCAAATAAGATCTGAATTTATCTAATGCAAAAACAATAGCTAAAAGCTCATTTTCGGTGGTGATGTAGTTGACTTGGGCTGCATCCAAAGTGCATGAGGCATAAATAATGACGTGTGATAGTCTATCAACTCTGTGAAAAAATAACCACAAGTGCATAATTGGAGGCATGACACATGAGCTCAAATGGAAGCTCCCAATCCGATAGCTGCATGATAGTAGAGGTGGTAAGCCTCCTCCTCAACTCCTCAAATGCCTCTCTACATGGTTGGTCAAGCACAAAATCTATGTCCTTCTGAAGAAGCTTGGACAATGGCAGGGTAACCTTGCTAAAATCCTGGATGAATCTCCTATAAAAACCTGTACATCCAAGTAAAGAATGTACTTCCCGCACAAAAGTGCGGTAAAGAAGAGAAGTGATAACATCGATCTTGGTCTTATCGACCTCAATACCTCTACTAGAGACCAAATGCCCTAAGTGATGTAAGCTCCATTGGAGCTTGAAGGCCTAGGATCTTCTTCATCAATGGATTCCTTTGCTTCTTGGAAGATGAATGACAATAGAAGGAGAAGGAAGAGAGAGAGGAGACGCCACTTCAAGGAGAAGATGAGTCTAGAAGAAGCTCACCACCATAGGAGGCCATGGATAAGAGCTTGGGGGAAGAAGGAGATGAATGAAGGGAGAGGAAGAGAAGAGCACGAAATTTTGTGCTCTAAAATAGCTTTGAAATATGAAGTTTAATTTTCAAATGATCAAAGTTGGAAAAATGCACACACATAGCCTCTATTATAGCCTAAGTGTCACACAAAATTGGAGGGAAATTTGAATTTCTATTCAAATTTCACTTGAATTTGAAATTGAATTTGTGGAGCCAAATTATGGAGCCAAAATTTCACTAATTATGATTAGTGAATCTCAGATATGGTTCAGCCCACTAATCCAAGATCAAGTCCAAGATTCTCCACTAAGTGTGCTTAGGTGTCATGAGGCATGTAAAGCATGAAGGACATGCACAAGGCGTGACTATACGATGTGGCAATGGGGTGTAGCAAGCAAATGCCCACCTCCCCCTCTAAAATTTAATTGGATTGGGCTTCTCCCAATTCAATTAAATTTATTTCTCAATACACACATCAAATATTCACTTAATGCATGTGAAATTACAAAACTACCCCTAATACAAAAACTAGTTAGGTGCCCTAAAATACAAGGGTTGGAAAATCCTACATTTCTAGGGTACCCTACCTACATTATGGAACCCTAAATACAAGGCCCAAAATTAATGAAACCTTAATCTAATATGTACAAAGATAAGTAGGCTCATACTTAGCCCATGGGCCTGAAATCTACCCTAAGGCTCATGAGAACCCTAGGGCCTTCTCTTGCATCTGTGGTCCAATCTTCTTGGAGTCTTCTATCCAATGCCCTTGGGGGGTAGGATTGCATCATTCCCTCCCCCTTGAAAAGGATTTGACCTCAAATCCAGAGGTTCTTGAAACTCATGGATTCTTTCCTCAACATCTGTAAAAAGAATAAAAACATATGTATTAGTGATGTTGGGTATGTTAGAGTACGGTAAGGACTGAAAACCCCTTTCCTGACCATCTTCCCATGAGAGAATATAGTTCCTCACCAACTCAATGAGTGGTGCTACAAGTATAGAAAAATATGGGACAAACCTTTTGTAAAAGTTTGTTAAGATATTGAAACCCCAAATTTCCCTTATACTTGGAGGAGTAGGCCACTTAAGAATGACCTTTATTCTCTTAGGGTCCATGGGAAGCCCTTGATCATTATTTAAAAAGTTAGGGAAAGTAATGGAATAAAACATATCTTTTTCTTTATTTTCATGTTGATTATTCCTACAAAAACTTACGACAAACCTAAGGTGTCCCACATGAGCACCTAGGCTTGCATTGAAACAAAAAATAAGAAAAAACCTACCTAATGAGTCCCTATGTACACAAATCATAAAGATGTTGGGTGCATGAGTGATTTTACAAAAGAGTGTTGCACCACTCAACACATTCATCATACCACCTATCATAGGGATTTGGTGCCTAATAATACCTATTTTAGGCACCAACAAAGCACAAGGATTTAAGCTCTTGCGAACCAAACCCTTATCCAACAACTCTTTTACTTGAGGAATAACCTCAAGCTTAAAAGGTATGGCAGTGCTAAGGGATGTTTCTGTTGATAGGAGAAGGTAGAAAGATTGTTTAAGAAGGAGTGCTATTTTAATATCACCTTTTGTTGCAAAATGATTTTCCTTCTTAACAATCTTCTTGGAGGAATCCTTTTCCTCCTTTTCCTTCCCCTTGGCCTTTAAAGACAAGGCCTTACTATCCTTCTTTTTCTTTTGTTTTTCTAGTTTTTCTTCCTCATCCCTCTTATCTTTCATAGTTAGTTGATCTTTGGCCACCTGTGAAGGTGTTTGAGGATGCAACACAAATGTAGTGCCAAGATGGGTGAAGGTAATTTCATTAGTTAGGCCTTTGTAAATGATCTTCCTATCAAATTGCATGGCTTTCCTAAAAGAATATGTCCTGCCTCCATGGGAACTATATCACAATTAACTTCATCCTTATATGTCCCAATGGAGAAAGGTACCTTCACTTGTTGGTTAACTATAATTTCCCCTTGCTCATTGAGCCATTGAATTTTATAAGGTTTTGGGTGGGGAATGATAGAAAGGTTCAACTTGGAAACTAATCTTGTGCTACAACAATTGCAACAAGATCCACTATCCAGAATGAGAGAACAAGTTTTATCTAAAATTTTGCATCTTGTATGAAAGATGTTCTCTCTTTGGGATTGAGATAGATCACAAGATTGACCTCCAAGGAGCCTTCTAACCATTAAGAGGTCACCTTCTTCATGGGGTAGACTTCCTCACTAGACTCTTCACCCCTTACTTCATCTTCACTTCCACTAGAGGAAAGGGAAGAAGTAGTCTCCTCTTGACTACTATAAATGTCTTGACCCCTCATAATCATGGTTTTATTTGTGGGGCATTGAGAGGCAATGTGACCTCTCCCAAGAAATTTGAAGCATTTAATGTTTCTAGTCCTTTCTTAGGAACTAGACTTAGGGGTGGATTTCTCTATGGTCTTACCCTTATCTTCCTTGCGTTTTGAAGGTGCAGCCCCCAAAATTCCTTGGGCTTGGTCCTTCCTTGGATAAGAGTGAAAGCCATAAGATTTTGAAGAAGGCTTTCTTTTTAGTTGTTGCTCCACTCTTATACAAAGTTGGACTAGCTCATCTAGGTCCCTATATGGAAGGAGTTCAACCTTATCCCTCACTTCCATATTAAGCCCACTAAGGAACCTAGCTATGCTTGTTCTTTCCTCCTCCCTAAGTCCAACTCTTAAAAGGATTAGTTCCATTTGTTGTCTATATTCTTCAACACTCATACTCCCTTGTCTAAGCCTTTGGATCTTGTCCATAAGCTCCCTTTCATAGTAGAAGGGAATGTGCCTCTTCCTAAGGGCATTCTTAAGATTATTCCAATACTCTACTGGAGGATCCCCACGAATCCTTCGTTCCCTAACAAGGGAAGTCAACCAATAGAGGACATACCCTTGAAAGCTAAGGGTAGCCAATGGAACTTTTCTCTCTTCGCTAATATGATGGCAAGCAAAGAGTTGTTCAACCTTTATTTCCCAATCTAAGTAGGCCTCAACATTATCTTTTCCATGGAAATATGGGAGACTAATGTTAATCTCTTGAGGCCTTCTATCATTTTCTCTTATTTGGGAGTGATGTTTAGTATGTGAACTATGGCACCCTCTATAATAGTCGCTAAGTTCTTCACTTAAACTCTTGCAAGAGTCATGACTACTATAGGAGACATATTTTTCTCTTTTCATTTCTTTCATTATTTTTCTTCTTTCTTCCTCTCTTATTTTCTCTCTTTCATCTTGACTTATTTCTTCCACTCTTTTTTTACCTTTTTCTTTTCTCTCTTGTTTTTCTTTCCACAACTTAAGGGATTTCAACTTATCTAATATATTATACAAGGGGTCCTTAGGAGTAGAACCCTCACCATTAACACTAGATGAAGAATGAAGACTCATGTTGGTTCCTAAGTTATGGTTCTTTCTTGTTGGGGGTTTGAAAACAAAAGGTAAAAGAAACTATGGTTGAAACTAGCCAAAATAAACACTAAAAGAGGTGTGAAAGATAAGGTAAAAACTAATTGGTAAAAGGAAAGCTATCTAGGCGGTTTGACAATGGAGGGTAAAGGAAATAAGCTATGAAAGTAAGCAAGAAATGCAAACTAGACGGATCCTAAGAGTGTTTGGATGACCTCCTTTAAGGTTTCCAATAAAACACTCACTATCCTAAGGGAAAATTGCCTAAAATTATTACACACAAATGGAAGTAGGGTGACCTATTGGAGGCTCCGAACTTACTTCCAATGAAAAGCCTTTTTGTTACAAAATTTGAAAGCAAAGCAAATTTCCAATTACTAAATTACAAAAAAAAAAGTCCTCAATTGTGGTGGCTATTCTCTCTTTGGTGTTTCACTCAATTTGGAGTGCTTCTTAGTCCAATAGCTCTTAAGGTGGTTGGCCCCTTGCTTCTTGACTCAAATTCTTCAAGGTATGACACCAATCCTCCTTTCCAATTCCCTATATGGCAACTCACAAGCAAGGAAACAAAGAGACAAGCAATAACCAAAGACAAAAAAAATGAAATGAAAGCTAAACCAATAGAGTTTTAACAAGACAAATTTTCAAGGATTATTCAACAATTAAAGCAATGAAAAGCACACAAAAGCAAGCTAGGACTCAAAGAGAAACCTAGAATGAACCAACTTGTGTGATTTTTATTATTTTTTCCTTTAATCCAAATAGCTTGGTTCTTTTTTCATAATTTTTTTCCAGATATCTAGAAAATTAAGTAAAAATTTCAGCTCAAAACACGTTGTGAAAAATTCCCAGTAATTTATACAAGTTCGTAAGTTCAAGCTGCCAGCACCAACAATTTCAACCTAGAAATCAAGAGTAGTGTTTATGTTGCTTAAGACTTGGATAGTTACAATTTGGGTTTTCTTATGCTCAATTATCTTGAATAACAAAATTAAAGAGAGCTTAAGACTTATTTTGATTCAAAAATCCAGCCACAACTCAACTCCATCATAGGCATCATGTAGAAAACTTAGAAAACAAAAAAAAGTTCAACAACAAGACTACTTCTAGGAATTGATTTAGAACATGTTATGAACTAAATAACATGCATGAATTAGACTCAAAATTCAAAAGATATGCTAAGAATGACAAGAATACATGAACAAATGTATCTATAATTCAATCAACAAAATGAAAATTCAACACAAACTTAGAACATAATGTGACAAGTACTATGACTAAACATGACTCTAAGACAACATGGATTAAGTGATTTACACTTAGATTTTTGTGTTTTTTTTTCTAATCAATATTTTGGAAGAAAATTTAGATCTAAGGGTCAGCACAAGAATATTATGAATTAAAAATGATAGAACCTAAAATCAACACAAAAACATGATTTAAGAGTAGATCTACAAAATTTGAACCATAGAAATGCAAGAACAAGTGTAGATCTAAGATTTAATCAGTTTATTTTTTTTGAATATACTCTAAACAGCACCAAACCACAAGACAATGGAGGATATACATGGAGAATAAGATGAAGAACAAGGAATTAAAGATAATTCACCAAACAAAAGGATAGAGGAAGAAAAAGAACATCACCTAGATGAAGATGCTCTGGATACCACATGATGTAAGCTCCATTGGAGCTTGAAGGCCTAGGATCTTCTTCATCAATGGATTCCTTTGCTTCTTCGAAGATGAATGGCAGTGGAAGGAGAAGGAAGAGAGAGAGGAGACACCACTTCAAGGAGAAGATGAGTCTAGAAAAAGCTCACCACCATAGGAGGCCATGGATAAGAGCTTGGAGGAAGAAAGAGATGAATGACGAGAGAGGAAGAGAAGAGCACGAAATTTTGTGCTCTAAAAGAGCTTTGAAATCTAAATTTTAATTTTCAAATGATCAAAGTTGGAAAAATGCACACACATAGTCTCTATTTATAGCCTAAGTGTCACACAAAATTGGAGGGAAATTTGAATTTCTATTCAAATTTCACTTGAATTTGTGGAGCCAAAATTTCACTAATTATGATTAGTGAATTTCAGATATGGTTCAGCCCACTAATCCAAGATCAAGTCCAAGATTTTCCACTAAGTGTGCTTAGGTGTCATGAGGCATGTAAAGCATGAAGGACATGCACAAAGTGTGACTATACGATGTGGCAATGGGGTGTAGTAAGCAAATGCTCACCTCCCCCTCTAAAATTTAATTGGATTGGGCTTCTCCCAATTCAATTAAATTTATTTCTCAACACACACATCAAATATTCACTTAATGCATGTGAAATTACAAAACTATCCCTAATACAAAAACTATTCTAGGTGCCCTAAAATACAAGGGCTGGAAAATCCTACATTTCTAGGGTACCCTACCTACATTATGGAGCCCTAAATACAAGGCCCAAAATTACTGAAACCTGAATCTAATATGTACGAAGATAAGTGGGCTCATACTTAACCCATGGGCCTGAAATCTATCCTAAGACTCATGAGAACCCTAGGGCCTTCTCTTGCATTTTTGGCCCAATCTTCTTGGAGTCTTTTATCCAATGCCCTTGGGGGGTAGGATTGCATCACTAAGACAATACCTTCACGGACCATAAAATGACATTTTTCAAAGTTAAGAACAAGGTTCACCTCAATTGTTAGTGCTTAGCTTTACTGAGCTTTAAAAGATTGGCTAAAATTTTGTTAAAACATAAGCACTTAGACATTGAAGGAAAGCTGGAGTTGCTGCACATGATGTCCAACGTTATGTCAAGGAATCAGATTGGGCTGCACAATGCACAAGGCAAGATAAAATGTCAAATGAAGAATTGAAGCTGCAGGATCCACGATGTCGGATACGATGTCCAGGACATCTTGCCCGAAAATACTGGACACATAAATTTGTTATATCTTTAACAGATTAATGTGCAGTTAGCAACAGATTTGGCGATCTATCTTTAGGAACAAATTAAAAGATAATTAAAGTTCGAATTACAAACTTGAATAGTTCGTTCAGGGATTAAAGATTAAAGATAAAAAACTAAAAGATCAAGCTTTATCTTTTAGATCTTTAAGTGCAGATTTTCAGGAAAATGATAGATCTCATCCAGCGCAAGTTGTTGCAGCCCAGATACGCACACTGCTATATAAACATGAAGGCTGCACGAGTTTTCCACCAAGTCCGGGATTGAAGAGTTATTTTGTGAGTTTTGGGACTTGAGTGTTTTGTGAGCCACCTTGATGTCACCCTAACATCAAGTGTTGGACCTGAGTGTGTAGAGTTGATCTCTATTGTTCAGAGAGCAATCTCTGGTGTGTATTTGATTCAATTGTAAACACGGGAGAGTGATTGAGAGGGAGTGAGAGGGGTTCTCATATCTAAGAGTGGCTCTTAGGTAGAGGTTGCACGGGTAGTGGTTAGGTGAGAAGGTTGTAAACAGTGGCTGTTAGATCTTCGAACTAACACTATTTTAGTGGATTTCCTCCCTGGCTTGGTAGCCCCAGATGTAGGTGACGTTGCACCGAACTGGGTTAACAATTCTCTTGTGTTATTTACTTGTTTAATCTGTTCATACTGTCAAATATAATCTGCATGTTCTGAAGCGTGATGTCGTGACATCCGGTACGACATCTGTCATTGGTATCAGAATTTCAATTGGTATCAGAGCAGGCACTCGAAATCACTGAGTGAGATCTAGGGAGATAAATTCTGATGAACATGGAGAAAGAAGGAGGACCAGTGAACAGACCACCAATTCTGGATGGAACCAACTATGAATACTGGAAAGCAAGGATGGTGGCCTTCCTCAAATCACTGGATAGCAGAACCTGGAAAGCTGTCATCAAAGGCTGGGAACATCCCAAGATGCTGGACACAGAAGGAAAGTCCACTGATGGATTGAAGCCAGAAGAAGACTGGACAAAAGAAGAAGACGAATTGGCACTTGGAAACTCCAAAGCCTTGAATGCTCTATTCAATGGAGTTGACAAGAATATCTTCAGACTGATCAACACATGCACTGTGGCCAAGGATGCATGGGAGATCCTGAAAACCACTCATGAAGGAACCTCCAAAGTGAAGATGTCCAGATTGCAACTATTGGCTACAAAATTCGAAAATCTGAAGATGAAGGAGGAAGAGTGTATTCATGACTTCCACATGAACATTCTTGAAATTGCCAATGCTTGCACTGCCTTGGGAGAAAGGATGACAGATGAAAAGCTGGTGAGAAAGATCCTCAGATCTTTGCCTAAGAGATTTGACATGAAAGTCACTGCAATAGAGGAGGCCCAAGACATTTGCAACATGAGAGTAGATGAACTCATTGGTTCCCTTCAAACCTTTGAGCTAGGACTCTCGGATAGGACTGAAAAGAAGAGCAAGAACCTGGCGTTTGTGTCCAATGATGAAGGAGAAGAAGATGAGTATGACCTGGATACTGATGAAGGTCTGACTAATGCAGTTGTGCTCCTTGGAAAACAGTTCAACAAAGTGCTGAACAGAATGGACAGGAGGCAGAAACCACATGTCCGGAACATCCCTTTCGACATCAGGAAAGGTAGTGAATACCAGAGAAGGTCAGATGAAAAGCCCAGTCACAGCAAAGGAATTCAATGCCATGGGTGTGAAGGCTATGGACACATCAAAGCTGAATGTCCCACTCATCTCAAGAAGCAGAGGAAAGGACTTTCTGTATGTCGGTCTGATGATACAGAGAGTGAACAAGAAAGTGATTCTGACAGAGATGTGAATGCACTCACTGGGAGATTTGAATCTGCTGAAGATTCAAGTGATACAGATAGTGAAATCACTTTTGATGAGCTTGCTATATCCTATAGAGAACTATGCATCAAAAGTGAGAAGATTCTTCAGCAAGAAGCACAACTAAAGAAGGTCATTGCAAATCTGGAGGCTGAGAAGGAGGCACATGAAGAGGAAATCTCTGAACTTAAAGGAGAAATTGGTTTTCTGAACTCTAAACTGGAAAACATGACAAAATCAATAAAGATGCTGAATAAAGGCTCAGATTTGCTTGATGAGGTGCTACAGCTTGGGAAGAATGTTGGAAACCAGAGAGGACTTGGATTTAATCATAAATCTGCTGGCAGAACGACCATGACAGAATTTGTTCCTGCCAAAAACAGCACTGGAGCCACGATGTCACAACATCGGTCTCGACATCATGGAACACAGCAGAAAAAGAGCAAAAGAATGAAGTGGAGGTGTCACTACTGTGGCAAGTATGGTCACATAAAGCCCTTTTGCTATCATTTACATGGCCATCCACATCATGGAACTCAAGGTAGCAGCAGCGGAAGGAAGATGATGTGGGTTCCAAAACACAAGACTGTTAGTCTTGTTGTTCATACTTCACTTAGAGCATCAGCTAAGGAAGATTGGTACCTAGATAGCGGCTGTTCCAGACACATGACAGGAGTTAAAGAATTCCTGGTGAACATTGAACCTTGCTCCACTAGCTATGTGACATTTGGAGATGGCTCTAAAGGAAAGATCACTGGAATGGGAAAGCTAGTCCATGATGGACTTCCTAGTCTGAACAAAGTACTGCTGGTGAAGGGACTGACTGCGAACTTGATCAGCATCAGTCAGTTGTGTGATGAAGGATTCAATGTAAACTTCACAAAGTCAGAATGCTTGGTGACAAATGAGAAGAGTGAAGTCCTAATGAAGGGCAGCAGATCAAAGGACAACTATTACCTATGGACACCTCAAGAAACCAGTTACTCCTCCACATGTCTATTCTCCAAAGAAGATGAAGTCAAAATATGGCATCAAAGATTTGGACATCTGCACTTAAGAGGCATGAAGAAAATCATTGACAAAGGTGCTGTTAGAGGCATTCCCAATCTGAAAATAGAAGAAGGCAGAATCTGTGGTGAATGTCAGATTGGAAAGCAAGTCAAGATGTCCCACCAGAAGCTTCAACATCAGACCACTTCCAGGGTGCTGGAACTACTTCACATGGACTTGATGGGGCCTATGCAAGTTGAAAGCCTTGGAGGAAAGAGGTATGCCTATGTTGTTGTGGATGATTTCTCCAGATTTACCTGGGTCAACTTTATCAGAGAGAAATCAGACACCTTTGAAGTATTCAAAGAATTAAGTCTAAGACTTCAAAGAGAAAAAGACTGTGTCATCAAGAGAATCAGGAGTGACCATGGCAGAGAGTTTGAAAACAGCAAGTTTACTGAATTTTGCACATCTGAAGGCATCACTCATGAGTTCTCTGCAGCCATTACACCACAACAAAATGGCATAGTTGAAAGGAAAAACAGGACTTTGCAAGAAGCTGCTAGGGTCATGCTTCATGCCAAAGAACTTCCCTATAATCTCTGGGCTGAAGCCATGAACACAGCATGCTACATCCACAACAGAGTCACACTTAGAAGAGGGACTCCAACCACACTGTATGAAATCTGGAAAGGGAGGAAGCCAACTGTCAAGCACTTCCACATCTTTGGAAGTCCATGTTACATTTTGGCAGATAGAGAGCAAAGGAGAAAGATGGATCCAAAAAGTGATGCAGGAATATTCTTGGGATACTCCACAAACAGCAGAGCATATAGAATATTCAATTCCAGAACCAGAACTGTGATGGAATCCATCAATGTGGTTGTTGATGATCTAACTCCAGCAAGAAAGAAGGATGTCGAAGAAGATGTCAGAACATCGGGAGATAATGCAGACACAGCTAAAAGTGCAGAAAATGTAGAAAATGCAGAAAACTCTGATTCTGCTACAGACGAACCAAACATCAATCAACCTGACAAGAGACCCTCCATTAAAATCCAGAAGATGCACCCCAAGGAGCTGATTATAGGAGATCCAAACAGAGGAGTCACTACAAGATCAAGGGTGATTGAGATTGTCTCCAATTCATGCTTTGTCTCCAAAACTGAGCCAAAGAATGTGAAAGAGGCACTGACTGATGAGTTCTGGATCAATGCTATGCAAGAAGAATTGGGGCAATTCAAAAGGAATGAAGTTTGGGAGCTAGTTCCTAGACCCGAGGGAACTAATGTGATTGGCACCAAGTGGATCTTCAAGAACAAAACCAATGAAGAAGGTGTTATAACCAGAAACAAGGCCAGACTTGTTGCTCAAGGCTACACTCAGATTGAAGGTGTAGACTTTGATGAAACTTTCGCCCCTGTTGCTAGACTTGAGTCCATCAGATTGTTACTTGGTGTAGCTTGCATCCTCAAATTCAAGCTGTACCAGATGGATGTGAAGAGCGCGTTTCTGAATGGATACCTGAATGAAGAAGTCTATGTGGAGCAGCCAAAGGGATTTGTAGATCCAACTCATCCAGATCATGTATACAGGCTCAAGAAGGCTCTCTATGGATTGAAGCAAGCTCCAAGAGCTTGGTATGAAAGACTAACAGAGTTCCTTACTCAGCAAGGGTATAGGAAGGGAGGAATTGACAAGACTCTCTTTGTCAAACAAGATGCTGAAAACTTGATGATAGCACAGATATATGTTGATGACATTGTGTTTGGAGGGATGTCAAATGAGATGCTTTGACATTTTGTCCAACAGATGCAATCTGAATTTGAGATGAGTCTTGTTGGAGAGCTGACTTATTTTCTGGGACTCCAAGTGAAGCAGATGGAAGACTCCATATTCCTCTCACAAAGCAAGTATGCAAAGAACATTGTCAAGAAGTTTGGGATGGAAAATGCCAGCCATAAAAGAACACCTGCACCTACTCACTTGAAGCTGTCAAAGGATGAAGCTGGCACCAGTGTTGATCAAAGTCTGTACAGAAGCATGATTGGGAGCTTACTATATTTAACAGCAAGCAGACCTGACATCACCTTTGCAGTAGGTGTTTGTGCAAGATATCAAGCCAACCCTAAGATAAGTCACTTGAATCAAGTAAAGAGAATTCTGAAATATGTAAATGCACCAGTGACTATGGGATTATGTACTGTCATTGTTCAGATTCAATGCTGGTTGGGTATTGTGATGCTGATTGGGCTGGAAGTGCAGATGACAGAAAAAGCACTTCTGGTGGATGTTTCTATTTGGGAACCAATCTTATTTCATGGTTCAGCAAGAAGCAGAACTGTGTGTCCCTATCTACTGCAGAAGCAGAGTATATTGCAGCAGGAAGCAGTTGTTCACAACTAGTTTGGATGAAGCAGATGCTCAAGGAGTACAATGTCGAACAAGATGTCATGACATTGTACTGTGACAGCTTGAGTGCTATTAATATTTCTAAAAACCCTGTTCAACACAGCAGAACCAAGCACATTGACATTAGACATCACTATATTAGAGATCTTGTTGATGATAAAGTGATCACACTGAAGCACGTTGACACTGAGGAACAAATAGCAGATATTTTCACAAAGGCATTGGATGCAGATCAGTTTGAAAAACTGAGGGGCAAGCTGGGCATTTGTCTGCTAGAAGACTTATAGCAATTACTTCTATCTGAATGTGCTCAAACGTTAATAGCACGTTCACTACTGGGCCAAAACAGATTCGACCGTTGCTTCACACGTCCCTCTACATTCCTCATTCAAATTTACATTTTCGTGGCATTCTCGTTTTCATCAGCATTCCCCAACACCTCTCAGATTTTCACGAAACCATTTCGAAAGCTCTGCTTCTCCATGGCTACCTCACCAAAAGATACTTCATCTCCTGGTTCACCCTCTGTACCATTATCTCCATCATCCACCAAAGCACCATCAAACCAGGAACAACCTGAATTCCATATCCAACCCATACAAATGATTCCTGGTCAAGCCCCTGTTCCTGAGAAACTGGTTCCCAAAAGACAACAGGGAGTGAAGATTTCTGAAAACCCTAGCCTTGCAACAAGTCCTAGGAAGTAGACCCGGAGATGGATAAGAAGATCCGCAGTATTGTGAGTAGCATTCTGAAAAATGCTTCTGTCCCTGATGCTAATGAAGATGTTCCAACATCTTCCACCCAAATGTTTCTGTCCCTGATGCTGATAAAGATGTTCCAACATCTTCCACCCCAAATGCTGAAGTACTCTCTTCATCCAGAAAAGAGGAATCAACAGAGGAAGAGGATCAAGCCACAGAGGAAACCCCTGCACCAAGGGCACCAGAACCTGCTCCAGGTGACCTCATTGACCTAGAAGAAGTAGAATCTGATGAGGAACCCATTGCCAACAAGTTGGCACCTGGCATTGCAGAAAGATTACAAAGCAGAAAGGGGAAAACCCCCATTACTAGGTCTGGACGAATCAAAACTATGGCACAGAAGAAGAGCACACCAATCACTCCTACCACATCCAGACGGAGCAAAGTTGCAATTCCTTCCAAGAAGAGGAAAGAAATTTCCTCATCTGATTCTGATGATGATGTCGAACTAGATGTTCTCGACATCAAGAGGGCCAAGAAATCAGGGAAAAAGGTGCCTGGAAATGTCCCTGATGCACCATTGGACAACATTTCATTCCACTCCATTGGCAATGTTGAAAGGTGGAAATTTGTATATCAACGCAGACTTGCTGTTGAAAGAGAACTGGGAAGAGATGCCTTGAATTGCAAGGAGATCATGGACCTCATCAAGGCTGCTGGACTGCTGAAAACTGTCACCAAGTTGGGAGATTGCTATGAAAGTCTAGTCAGGAATTCTTTGTCAACATTCCCTCTGACATAAGAAACAGAAAGAGTGATGATTATCAGAAAGTGTTTGTCAGAGGAAAATGTGTTAGATTCTCCCCTGCTGTAATCAACAAATACCTGGGCAGACCAACTGAAGGAGTGGTGGATATTGCTGTTTCTGAGCATCAAATTGCCAAGGAAATCACTGCAAAGGGCATCTTGGTGTAGGCAAATTTGCCGACATGGACAGGTGAATGTGATCCTTGTGCCTTAGTCCTCCAGTGCAATATGAATCTGCATGTACTTTGAAACCATCACGAAAGCAATAATGTGATTTTACCTACCAACCTCTCCTAAACCTAATCAGCTTGGTACAGGTTTGAAACCAAGTGCTTTTGAAATGGGATAAGATGACCCTGTTAGCTAGTAGCTTCACACATCCTTCTTTCACCACAGTCAAGAATGGTAGATTCAACCTCCTTTGGTGGTGCCTTACAAGCCTGGATGGTGGCTGAAATGTTGAAGGCAAGGGAAAGGTTGACGGCTGGTGAAAGAGAAACAGCAAGGATTACAACCTACACACAATACTACATACAACAATAAAACTCATCAGAATTCGTCACATATACAGTCAAAAGAACAAGATCAAAAGTCATAATGTCAAAAAATAGACAGAAATAAATTTGTATACAATATTCTACAACTATCTATGTAAACACCTTGAAATATTATTAACTAAATTATATTTGATGTTTTGATTTATTGTTGGTGACGTGTTATTTTATCCAGTTTATTTTTTCAAGGAGGTGAGTTTAGATTATTAAAGGGTGTTGGTAGTTAAAGCAGTATAACTTCTCAAAGAAGCCTCACGAGGAAGCTTCGCGAGGAAGCCTCTAAAATGAAACTTCTTCAAGGAAGCTGTCTGAAACCATCTCGGTAAAAGTGCCCTCTTGCCTTCGTTAACTGTTGGATCTTCCTGAAATTTGG